>NW_026974830.1:313456-626913 GCF_030014295.1 Loxodonta africana | reverse complement strand
AACCTTAACCCCCTAACAACAAACAACCCTAAACCCCTAACAACAAACAATCCTAACCCCCTAACAACCAACAACGCTCACCCCCTAACCACAAACAACACTAACACCCTAACCAAAAACAACACTAACCCCGTAAGAACAAACAACACTAACCCCCTAACAACAAACAACACTAACACCCTAACAACAAAAACCACTAAAGCCCAACAAGGAGCAACCCTAAACCCCTAAATACAAACAACACTAACCCCCTAACCACAAACAACACTAACACCCTAACAACAAAAACCACTAAACCTCAACAAGAAACAACCCGAAACCCCTAAATAGAAACAACACTAACCACCTAACAACAATCCTAATCCCCTAACAACAAACAACCCTAACCCCCAACAACAAACTACTCTAACCCACTAACAACAAACAAGCCTAATCCCCTAACAACAAACAACCCTAACCCCCAACAAAAAACTACTCTAACCCCCTAACAACAAAAAACACTAACCCCCTAACAACAAACACCACTAACCCCCTAACAACAATCCTAACAACCTAACAACAAACAACACTAACCCCCTAAAAATAAACTACTCTAAACCCCTAACAACAAACAACCCTAACCCCCTAACAACAAACAACCCTAAACCCCTAACAACAAACAACCCTAACCTTCTAACAACAAACAACCCTAACCCCCTAACAAACAACAACACTAACCCCCTAACCACAAACAACACTAACACCCTAACAACAAAAACCACTAAACCCCAACAAGAAACAACAGTAAACCCCTCACAACAAACACTAACCCCCTAACAACAAACAACACTAAACCCCTAACAAGAAACTAACCTAACCCTGTAACAACAAACAACCCTAACCTCCTAACAACAAACAACCTTAAACCCCTAACAACAAACAACCCTAAACCCCTAACAACAAAGAACACTAACACGCTAACAACAAAAAGCACTAAACCCCAACAAGAAACAACAGTAAAACCCTAAAAACAAACACTAACCCCCTAAAAACAAACAACACTAAACTCCTAACAAGAAACTAACCTAACCCTGTAACAACAAACAACCCTAACCTCCTAACAACAATCAACCTTAACCCCTAACAACAAACAACCTTAAACCCCTAACAACAAAGAATCCTAACCCCCTAACAAGCAACAACGCTCACCCCCTAACCACAAACAACACTAACACCCTAACCACAAACAACACTAACCCCGTAAGAACAAACAACACTAACCCCCTAACAACAAACAACACTAACACCCTAACAACAAAAACTACTAAAGCCCAACAAGAAACAACCCTAAACCCCTAACAACAAACACTAACCCCCTAACAACAAACAACACTAAACCCCTAACAAGAAACTAACCTAACCCTGTAACAACAAAGAACCCTAACATCCTAACAGCAAACATCCTTAACCCCCTAACAACAAACAACCCTAAACCCCTAACAACAAACAATCCTAACCCCCTAACAACCAACAAAGCACACCCCCTAACCACAAACAACACTAACACCCTAACCACAAACAACACTAACCCCGTAAGAACAAATAACACTAACCCCCTAACAACAAACAACACTAACACCCTAACAACAAAAACTACTAAAGCCCAACAAGAAACAACCCTAAACCCCTAACAACAAACACTAACCCCCTAACAACAAACAATACTAAACCCCTAACAAGAAACTAACCTAACCCCGTAACAACAAACAACCCTAACCTCCTAACAACAAACAACCTTAACCCCCTAACAACAAACAACCCTAAACCCCTAACAACAATCAACAATAACACCCTAACAACAAAAACCACTAAACCCCAACAAGAAACAACACTAAACCCCTAACAACAAACACTAACCCCCTAACAACAAACAACACTAAACCCCTAACAAGAAACTAATGTAACCCCGTAACAACAAACAACCCTAACCTCCTAACAACACACAACCTTAAACCCCTAACAACAAACAATCCTAACCCCCAACAACCAACAAAGCTCACCCCCTAACCAGAAACAACACTAACACCCTAACCACAAACAACACTAACCCCGTAAGAACAAACAACACTAACCCCCTAACAACAAACAACACTAACACCCTAACAACAAAAACTACTAAACCCCAACAAGAAACAACCCTAAACCCCTAACAACAAACACTAACCCCCTAACAACAAACAACACTAAACCCCTAACAAGAAACTAACCTAACCCCGTAACAACAAACAACCCTAACCTCCTAACAACAAACAATCTTAAACCCCTAACAACAAACAACCCTAAACCCCTAACAACAAACATTAACACCCTAACAACAAAAACCAGTAAACCCCAACAAGGAACAACACTAAACCCCTAACAACAAACACTAACCCCTAACAACAAACAACACTAAACCACTAACAAGAAACTAACCTAACCCCGTAACAACAAACAACCCTAAACCCCTAACAACAAACAATCCTAACCCCCTAATAACCAACAACGCTCACCCCCTAACCACAAAAAAAACTAACACCCTAACCACAAACAACAGTAACCCCGTTAGAACAAACTACACTAACCCCTAACAACAAACAACACTAACACCCTAACAAGAAAAACTACTAAACCCCAACAAGAAACAACCCTAAACCCCTAACAACAAACACTAATCCCCTAACAAGAAACAACACAAAACCCCTAACAACAAACACTAACCCCCTGACAACAAACAACACTAAACCACTAACAAGAAACTAACCTAACCCTGTAACAACAAACAACCCTAACCTCCTAACAACAAACAACCCTAACCCCCTAACAAACAACAACACTAACCCCCTAACCACAAACAACACTAACACCCTAACAACAAAAACTACTAAACCCCAACAAGAAACAACCCTAAACCCCTAACAACAAACACTAACCCCCTAACAACAAACAACACTAAACCCCTAACAAGAAACTAACCTAACCCCGTAACAACAAACAACCCTAACCTCCTAACAACAAACAACCTGAAACCCCTAACAACAAACAACCCTAAACCCCTAACAACAAACAACACTATCACCCTAACAACAAAAACCACTAAACCCCAACAAGAAACAGCACTATACCCCTAACAACAAACACTAACTCCCTAACAACAAACAACACTAAACCCCTAACAAGAAACTAACCTAACCCTGTAACAACAAACAGCCCTAACCTCCTAACAACAAACAACCTTAACCCCCTAACAACAAACAACTCTAAACCCCTAACAACAAACTATCCTAACCCCCTAACAACCAACAACGCTCACCCCCTAACCAGAAACAACACTAAAACCCTAACCGCAAACAACACTAACTCCGTAAGAACAAACAACACTAACCCCCTAACAACAAACAACACTAACACCCTAACAACAACAACCACTAAACCCCAACAAGAAACAACCCTAAACCCCTAACAAGAAACACTAACCCCCAACAACAAACAACACTAAACCCCTAACAAGAAACTAACCTAACCCCGTAACAACAAACAACCCTAACCTCCTAACAACAAACAACCTTAATCCCCTAACAAAAAACAACCCTAAACCCCTAACAACAAACACTAACCCCCTAAGAACAAACAACACTAAATCCCTAACAAGAAACTAACCTAACCCCGTACCAACAAACAACCCAAACCTCCTAACAACAAACAACCTTAAACCCCTAACAAGAAAGAACCCTAAACACCTAACAACAAACAACACTAACACCCTAACAACAAAAACCACTAAACCCCAACAAGAAACAACACTAAACCCCTAACAAGAAACACTAACCCCCTAACAAGAAACAACACTAAACCCCTAACAAGAAACTAACCTAACCCTGTAACAACAAACAACCCTACCCCCTAACAAACAACGACACTAACCCCCTAACCACAGAAAACACTAACACCCTAACAACAAAAACTACTAAATCCCAACAAGAAACAACCCTAAACGCCTAACAACAAACACTAACCCCCTAACAACAAACAACACTAAACCCCTAACCAGAAATTAAGCTAACCCCGTAACAACAAACAACCCTAACCTCCTAACAACAAACAACCTTAACCCCCTAACAACAAACAACCCTAAACAACTAACAACAAACAATCCTAACCCCCTAACAACCAACAACGCTCACCCCCTAACCACAAACAGCACTAACACCCTAACCACAAACAACACTAACTCCGTAAGGACAAACAACAATAACCCCCGAACAACAAACAACACTAACACCATAACAACAAAAACTACTAAACCCCAACAACAAACAACCCTAAACCCCTAACAACAAACACTAACCCCCTAACAACAAACAGCACTAAACCCCTAACAAGAAACTAACCTAACCCCGTAACAACAAACAACCCTAACCTCCTAACAACAAACAACCTTAAACCCCTAACAACAAACAACCCTAAACCCCTAACAACAATCAACACTAACACCCTAAAAACAAAAACCACTAAGCTCCAACAAGAAAGAACACTAAACCCCTAACAACAAACACTAACCCCCTAACAACAAACAACACTAAACCCTTAACAAGAAACTAACCTTACCCTGTAAAAACAAACAACCCTAACCTCCTAACAACAAACACCCTAACCCCCTAACAAACAACAACACTAATCCCCTAACAACAAACAATCCTAACCCCCTAACAACCAACAACGCTCACCCCCTACCAACAAACAACACTAACACCCTAACCACAAACAACACTAACCCCCTAAGAACAAACAACACTAACCCCCTAACAACAAACAACACTAACACCCTAAAAACAAAAACTACTAAACCCCAACAAGAAACAACCCTAAACCCCTAACAACAAACACTAACCCCCTAACAACAAACAAAACTAAACCCGTAACAAGAAACTAACCTAAACCCGTAACAACAAACAACCCTAACCTCCTAACAACAAACAACCTTAAACCCCTAACAACAAACACTAACCCCCTAACAACAAACAACCCTAAACCCCTAACAACAAACAACACTAACACCCTAACAATAAAAACCACTAAACCCCAACAAGAAACAACACTAAACCCGTAACAACAAACACTAACCCCCTAACAGCAAACAACACTAAACCCCTAACAAGAAACTAACCTAACCCTGTAACAACAAACAACCCTAACGTCCTAACAACAAACATCCTTAACCCCCTAACAACAAACAACCTTAAACCCCTAACAACAATCAATCCTAACCCCCTAACAACCAACAACCCACACCCCCTAACCACAAACAACACTAACACCCTAACCACAAACAACACTAACCCCGTAAGAACAAACTACACTAACGCCCTAACAACAAACAACACTAACACCCTAACAATAAAAACTACTAAACCCCAACAAGAAACAACCCTAAACCCCTAACAACAAACACTAACCCCCTAACAACAAACAACACTAAACCCCTAACAAGAAACTAACCTAACCCCGTAACAACAAACAACCCTAACCTCCTAACAACAAACAACCTTAAACCCCTAACAACAAACAACCCTAAACCCCTAACAACAAACAACACTAACACCCTAACAACAAAAACCACTAAACCCCAACAAGAAACAACACTAAACCCCTAACAACAAACACTAACCCCCTAACAACAAACAACACTAACCCCGTAAGAACAAACAACCCTAACCCCCTAACAACAAACAACACTAACACCCTAACAACAAAAACCACTAAATTCCAACAAGAAACAACCCTGAACCCCTAACAACAAACCCTAACCCCCTAACAACAAACAACACTAAACCCCTAACAAGAAACTAAAAAACCCTGTAGCAACAAACAACCCTAACCTTCTAACAACAAACAACCCTAACCCCCTAACAAACAACAACACTAACCCCCTAACCACAAACAACACTAACACCCTAACAACAAAAACTACTAAACCCCAACAAGAAACAACCCTAAACCCCTAACAACAAACACTAACCCCCTAACAACAAACAACACTAAACCCCTAATAAGAAACTAACCTAACCCCGTAACAACAAACAACCCTAACCTCCTAACAACAAACAACCTTAAACCCCTAACAACAAACAACCTTAAACCCCTAACAACAAACAACACTAACACCCTAACAACAAAAAACACTAAACCCCAACAAGAAACAACACTAAACCCCTAACAACAAACACTAACCCCCTAACAACAAACAACACTAAACCCCTAACAAGAAACTAACCTAACCCTGTAACAACAAACAACCCTAACCTCCTAACAACAAACAACCTTAACCCCCTAAACAACCAACAACACTAACCCCCTAACCACCAACAGCACTAACCCAGTAAAAACAAAAAAAACTAACCCCCTAACAACAACCAACACTTATCCCCTAAAAACAAACAACACTAACCCCCAACAAGAAAGAACCCAAATCCTCTAAGAACAAACAACTCTAACCCCCTAAGAACAAAAAACTCGGAAGCCCTAACAACAAGCAACACTAACCCACTAACAACAAACAACCCTAAACCCCTAACAACAAACAACCCTTACCCCCTAACAACCAAGAGCACTAACCCCTAAGCAAAAACACTAACACCCTAACAACAAAACCCACTAAACCGCAACAAAAAACAATCCTAAACACCTAACAACAAACAACATGAACCCCCTAACAACAAAAAACTCTAACACCCTAACAACAAAACCACTAAAGCCCAACAAGAAACAACCCTAAACCCCTAAATACAAACAACACTAACCCCCTAACCACAAACAACACTAGCACCCTAACAACAAAAACTGCTAAACCCCAACAAGAAACAACCCTAAACCCCTAACAACAAACACTAACCCCCTAACAACAAACAACACTAAACCCCTAACAAGAAACTTACCTAACCCCGTAACAACAAACAACCCTAACCTCCTAACAACAAACAACCTTAAACCCCTAACAACAAACAACCCTAAACCCCTAACAACAAACAACACTAACACCCTAACAACAAAAACCACTAAACCCCAACAAGAAACAACACTAAACCCCTAACAGCAAACACTAACCCGCTAACAACAAACAACACTAAACCCCTAAAAAGAAACTAACCTAACCCTGTAACAACAAACAACCCTAACCTCCTAACAACAAACAACCCTAACCCCGTAACAAACAACAACACTAACCACCTAACAACAAACAACACTAACACCATAACAACAAAAACTACTAAACCCCAACAAGAAACAACCCTAAACCCCTATCATCAAACACTAACCCCCTAACAACAAACAACACTAAACCCCTAACAAGAAACTAACCTAACCCCGTAACAAAAGACAACCCTAAACTCCTAACAACAAACAACCTTAAACCCCTAACAACAAACAACCCTAAACCCCTAGCAACAAACAACACTAACACCCTAACAACAAAAACCACTAAACCCCAACAAGAAACAACACTAAACCCCTAACAACAAACACTAACGCCCTAACAACAAACAACACTAAACCCCTAACAAGAAACTAACCTAACCTTGTAACAACAAACACCCCTAACCTCCTAACAACAAACCACCTTAACCCCCCTAACAACAAACAACCCTAAACCCCTAACAACAAACAACCCTAACCCCCTAACAACCAACAACTCTCACCCCCTAACCACAAAGAACACTAACACCCTAACCACAAACAACACTAACACCCTAACAACAAAAACCACTAAAGCCCAACAAGAAACAACCCTAAACCCCTAAATAGAAACAACACTAACCCCCTAACCACAAACAACACTAACACCCTAACAACAAAAACCACTAAACCTCAACAAGAAACAACCCGAAATCCCTAAATAGAAACAACACTAACCACCTAACAACAACCCTAACCCCCTAACAACAAACAACCCTAACCCTCAACAACAAACTACTCTAACCCACTAACAACAAACAACCCTAAGCCCCTAACAACAAAGAACCCTAACTCTCTAACAAGAAACAACACTAACCGCCTAACAACAAAAAACACTAACCCCCTAACAACAAACACCACTAACCCCCTAACAACAATCCTAAAAACCTAACAGAAAAAAACACTAACACCCTAACAAGAAAGAACTCAAATCCTCTAACAACAAACAACTTTAACCCTCTAAGAACAAACAACTCTGAACCCCTGACAACAAACACCACTAAACCACTAACAACAAACAACTCTAACCCCTAAAAACCAAAAACACTAACCCACTAACAACAAACAACACTAACCCACTAACAACAAACAACCCTAACACCCTAACAACAAACAACACTAACCCCCTAACAGCAAACAACACTAAACCCCTAACATCAAACAACACTAACCCCCTAACCACAAATAACACTAACAGCCTAACAACATCAACCACTAAACCTCAACAAGAAACAACCCCAAACCCCTAAATAGAAACAACACTAACCACCTAACAACAACCCTAACCCGCTAACAACAAACAACCCTAACCTCCAACAACAAACTACTCTAATCCCCTAACAATAAAAAACCCTAACCCCTAACATCAAACAACACTAACCCCTTAACAACAAACAACCCTAACCCCCAAACAACAAACAACCCTAACCCCCTAACAACAAACAATCCTATCCCCCTAACAACCAACAACACTAACCCCCTAACCACAAAAAACACTAACACCCTAACAACAAATATCACTAAACCCCAACAAGAAATAACCCTAAAACCGTAACAACAAACAACACTAACACCCTAACAACACACAACCCTAACCAAACAACAAACAACCCTAACCCACTAACAACAAACAACCCTAACCCCCTAACAACAAACATTCCTATCCCTCTAACAACCAACAACACTAACCCCCTAACCACAAACAACACTAACACCCTAACAACAAAAACCACTGAACCCCAACAAGAAACAACCCTAAACCCCTAACAACAAACCACACTAACCCCCTAACAACACACAACCCTAACCAAACAACAAACTACCCTAACCCACCAACAACAAACAACACTAACCCCCTAACAAGGACCTACCCTAAGCCCGTAACAACAAACAAACCTAACCCCTAAAAACAAACAACACTAACCCCCTAAAAACAAACAACCCTAAACCCCTAACAACAAACAACACTAACCTTCTAACAACAAATAACCCTAACCCCCTAACAACCAACAACACTAACCCCCTAACCACAAACAACACTAACACCCTAACAACAAAAACATCTAAACCCCAACAAGAAACAACACTAAACCCCTAACAACAAACAACAATAACCCCCTAACAACAAACAAAACGAAACCCCTAACAAGAAACTAACCTAACCCCGTAACAACAAACAACACTAACCCCGTAACAACAAACAACCCTAACCCCCAAAAAACAAACAACCCTAACCCCCTAAGAACAAACAATCCTAACCCTCTAAGAACCAACAACACTAACACCCTAACCACAAACAACACTAACACCCGAAAAACAAAAACCACTAAACCCCAACAAGAAACAACCCTAAACCCCTAACAACAAACAACACTAACCCCCGAACAACACACAACCCTAACCAAACCACAAACAACCCTAACCCACTAACAACAAACAACACTAACCCCCTAAAAGGAACCTACCCTAACCCCGTAACAACAAACAACCCTAACCCCTAACAACAAACAACCCTAACCCCCTAACAACAAACAACTCTAAACCGCTAACATCAAAGAACACTAACACCCTACCAAAAAATAACCCTAACCCCCTAACAACAAACAACACTAACCCCCAAACAACAAACACCCTAACCCCTAAAAACCAAAAACACTAACCCACTAACAGCAAACAACCCTATCCAACTAACAACAAACAACCCTAACACCCTAACAACACACAACACTAACCCTCTAACAACAAACAACCCTAACCCCTAACATCAAACAACACTAACCCCGTAACAACAAACAACCCTAACCCCCTAACAACAAACATTCCTATCCCCCTAACAACCAACAACACTAACCCCATAACCACAAACACCACTAACACCCTAACAACAAAAACCACTCAACTCCAACAAGAAACAACCCTAAAGCCCTAACAACAAACAATACTAACCCCCTAACAACACACATCCCTAACCAAACAACAAACAACCCTATCCCACTAACAACAAACAACCCTAACACCCTAACAACAAACACTAACCCCCTAACAACAAACAACCCTAAACCCCTAACATCAAACAACACTAACCCCGTAAAAACAAACAACCCTAACCCCCAAACAACAAAGAGCCCTAACCTCCTAACAACAAACAATCCTATCCCCCTAACAACCAACAACACTAACCCCCTAACCACAAACAACACTAACACCCTAACAACAAGAACCACTAAACCCGAACAAGAAGCAACCCTAAACCCCTAACAACAAACAACACTAACCCCCTAAGAACACACAACCCTAACCAGACAACAAACAACACTAACCCACTAACAACAAACAACACTAACCCCCTAACAAGTAACTACCCTAACCCCGTAACAACAAACAACCCTAACCCCTAACAACAAAGAACCCTAACCCCCTAACAACCAACAGTACTAACCCCCTAAGCAAAAACACTAACACCCTAACAACAAAACCCACTAAACCACAACAAGAAACAACCCTAAACACCTAACAACAAATAACACTAACCTCCTAACAACAAACAACACTAACACCCTAACAACAACCATCCCTAACCCCCTAGCAACAAACAACCCTAACCAAACAACAAAGAACCCTAACCGACTAACAACAAACAACACTAAACCCCTAACAAGAAACTACCTTAAACCCGAAACAACAAACAACCCTAACCCCCTAACAACGAACAACCGTAAACACCTAACAACAAACAACACTAACCCCCTAACAACAAACAACCCTAACCCCCTAAACAACCAACAACACTAACCCCCTAACCACCAACAGCACTAACCCAGTAAAAACATAAAACACTAACCACCTAAGAACAACCACTACGTATCCCCTGAAAACAAACAGCACTAACCCCCTAACAAGAAAGAACCCAAATCCTCTAACAACAAACAACTCTAACCCCCTAACAACAAACAACTCTGAACCCCTGACAACAAACACCACTAACCCACTAACAACAAAAAACACTAACCCCCTAACAAGAAACTACCCTAACCCCTAAAACCAAAAACACTAACCCCCTAACAACAAACAACCCTAACACCCTAACAACAAACAACACTAACCCCCTAACAACAAACAACACTAAACCCATAACATCAAACAACACTAACCCCCTAACAACAAACAACACTAACACCCTAACAACAAACAACACTAACACCCTAACAACAAAAACCACTAAACCCCAGCAAGAAACAACCCTAAACCCCTAAATACAAACAACACTAACCCCCTAACCACAAACAACACTAACAGCCTAACAGCAAAACCCACTAAACCCCAACAAGAAACAACCCTATACACCTAACAACAAATAACACTAACCTCCTAACAACAAACAACACTAACACCCTAACAACAACCACTCCTAACCCCCTAGCAACAAACAACCCTAACCAAACAACAAACAACCCTAACCGACTAACAACAAACAACACTAAACCCCTAACAAGAAACTACCTTAAACCCGAAACAACAAACAACCCTAACCCCCTAACAACCAACAACCGTAAACACCAAACAACAAACACCACTAACCCACTAACAACAAGCAACACTAACCCCCTAACAAGTAACTACCCTAACCCCTAAAAAAAAAAAACACTAACCCCCTAACAACAAACAACCCTAACACCCTAACAACAAACAACACTAACCCCCTAACAACAAACAACACTAAACCCCTAACATCAAACAACACTAACCCCCTAACAACAAACAAAACTAACACCCTAACAACAAACTACAATAACACCCTAACAACAAAAACCACTAAACCCCAGCAAGAAACAACCCTAAACCCCTAAATACAAACAGCACTAACCCCCTAACCACAAACAACACTAACAGCCGAACAACAAAAACCACTAAACCTCAACAAGAAACAACCCCAAACTCCTAAATAGAAACAATACTAACCACCTAACAACAACCTAACCCGCTAACAACAAACAACCCTAACCGCCAACAACAAACTACTCTAACCCACTAACAATAAACAACCCTAAGCCCCTAACAAAAAAGAACCCTAACTCTCTAACAAGAAATAACACTAACCCCATAACAACAAAAAACGCTAACCCCCTAACAACAAACACCACTAACCCCCTAAAAACAATCCTAAAAACCTAACAACAAACAACACTAACCCCCTAAAAATAAACTACTCTAAACCCCTAACGACAAACAACCCTAACCCCCTAACAACAAACAACCCTAAAGCCCTAACAACAAACAACCCTAACCTCCTAACAACAAACAACCTTAACCCCCTAACAACAAACAACCCTAAACCACTAACAACAAGCAATCCTAACCCCCTAACAACCAACAACGCTCACCCCCTAACCACAAACAACACTAACACCCTAACCACAAACAACACTAACCCCGTAAGAACAAACACCACTAACCCCCTAACAACAAACAACACTAACACCCTAACAAAAAAAAACTACTAAACCCCAACAAGAAACAACCCTAAACACCTAACAACAAACACTAACCCCCTAACAACAAACAACACTAAACCCCTAACAAGAAACTAACCTAACCCCGTAACAACAAACAACCCTAACCTCCTAACAACAAACAACCTTAAACCCCTAACAACAAACAACCCTAACCTCCTAACAACAACCTTAAACCCGTAACAACAAACAACCCTAAACCCCTAACAACAAACAACACTAACACCCTAACAACAAAAACCACTAAACCCCAACAAGAAACAACACTAAACCCCTAACAACAAACACTAACCTCCTAACAACAAACAACACTAAACCCCTAACAAGAAACTAACCTAACCCTGTAAAAACAAACAACCCTAACCGCCTAACAACAAACAACCTTAACCCCCTAACAACAAACAACGCTAAACCCCTAACAACAAAAAATCCTAACCCCCTAACAACCAACAACTCTCACCCCCAACCACAAACAACATTAACACCCTAACCACAAACAACACTAACCCCGTAAGAACAAACAACACTAACCCCCTAACCACAAACAACACTAACACCCTAACAACAAAAACTACTAAACCCCAACAAGAAACAACCCTAAACCCCTAACAACAAACACTAACCCCCTGACAACAAACAACCCTAAACCCCTAACAACAAACAACACTAACACCCTAACAACAAAAACCACTAAACCCCAACAAGAAACAACACTAAACCCCTAACAACAAACACTAACTCCCTAACAACAAACAACACTAAACCCATAACAAGAAACTAAACTAACCCTGTAACAACAAACAAACCTAACATCCTAACAACAAACATCCTTAACCCCCTAACAACAAACAACCCTAAACCCCTAACAACAAACAATCCTAACCCCCTAACAACCAACAACGCACACCCCCTAACCACAAAAAACACTAACACCCTAACCACAAACAACACTAACCCCGTAAGAACAAACTACACTAACCCCCTAACAACAAACAACACTAACACCCTAACAACAAAAACTACTAAACCCCAACAAGAAACAACCCTAAACCCCTAACAACAAACACTAACCCCCTAACAACAAACAACATTAAACCCCTAACAAGAAACTAACCTAACCCCGTAACAACAAACAACCCTAACCTCCTAACAACAAACAACCTTAAACCCCTAACAACAAACAACCCTAAACCCCTAACAACAAACAACACTAACACCCTAACAACAAAAACCACTAAACCCCAACAAGAAACAACACTAAACCCCTAACAACAAACACTAACCCCCTAACAACAAACAACACTAAACCCCTAACAAGAAACTAACCTAACCCTGTAACAACAAACAGCCCTAACCTCCTAACAACAAACAACCTTAACACCCTAACAACAAACAACCCTAAACCCCTAACAACAAACAATCCTAACCCCCTAACAACCAACAACTCTCACCCCCTAACCACAAACAACACTAACACCCTAACCACAAACAACACTAACACCCTAAGAACAAAAACTACTAAACTCCAACAAGAAACAACCCTAAACCCCTAACAACAAACACTAACCCCCTGACAACAAACAACCCTAAACCCCTAACAACAAACAACACTAACATCCTAACAACAAAAACCACTAAACCCGAACAAGAAACAACACAAAACCCATAAAAACAAACACTAACTCCCTAACAACAAAGAACACTAAACCCCTAACAAGAAACTAACCTAACCCTGTAACAACAAACAGCCCTAACATCCTAACAACAAACATCCTTAACCCCCTAACAACAAACAACCCTAAACCCCTAACAACAAACAATCCTAACCCCCTAACAACCAACAACGCACACCCCCTAACCACAAACAACACTAACACCCTAACCAGAAACAACACTAACCCCGTAAGAACAAACTACACTAACCCCCTAACAACAAACAACACTAACACCCTAACAACAAAAACTACTAAACCCCAACAAGAAACAACCCTAAACCCCTAACAACAAACACTAACCCCCTAACAACAAACAACACTAAACCCCTAACAAGAAACTAACCTAACCCCGTAACAACAAACAACCCTAACCTCCTAACAACAAACAACCTTAAACCCCTAACAACAAACAACCCTAAACCCCTAACAACAAACAACACTAACACCCTAACAACAAAAACCACTAAACCCCAACAAGAAACAACACTAAACCCCTAACAACAAACACTAACCCCCTAACAACAAACAACACTAAAACCCTAACAAGAAACTAACCTAACCCTGTAACAACAAACAGCCCTAACCTCCTAACAACAAACAACCTTAACCCCCTAACAACAAACAACCCTAAACCCCTAACAACAAACAATCCTAACCCCCTAACAACCAACAACTCTCACCCCTAACCACAAACAACACTAACACCCTAACCACAAACAACACTAACCCCGTAAGAACAAACAACACTAACCCCCTAACCACAAACAACACTAACACCCTAACAACAAAAACTACTAAACTCCAACAAGAAACAACCCTAAACCCCTAACAACAAACACTAACCCGCTGACAACAAACAACCCTAAACCCCTAACAACAAACAACACTAACACCCTAACAACAAAAACCACTAAACCCCAACAAGAATCAACACTAAACCCATAACAACAAACACTAACTCCCTAACAACAAACAACACTAAACCCCTAACAAGAAACTAACCTAACCATGTAACAACAAACAACCCTAACATCCTAACAACAAACATCCTTAACCCCCTAACAACAAACAACCCTAAACCCCTAAAAACAAACAATCCTAACCCCCTAACAACCAACAACGCACACCGCCTAACCACAAACAACACTAACACCCTAACCACAAACAACACTAACCCTGTAAGAACAAACTACACTAACCCCCTAACAACAAACAACACTAACACCCTAACAACATAAACTACTAAACCCCAACAAGAAACAACCCTAAACCCCTAACAACAAACACTAACCCCCTAACAACAAACAACACTAAACCCCTAACAAGAAACTAACCTAACCCCGTAACAACAAACAACCCTAACCCCCTAAAAACAAACAACCCTAAACCCCTAACAACAAACAACCCTAACGTTCTAACAACAAACAACCCTAACCCCCTAACAAACAACAACACTAACCCCCTAACCACAAACAACACTAACACCCTAACAATAAAAACCACTAAACCCCAACAAGAAACAACACTAAACCCGTAACAACAAACACTAACCCCCTAACAACAAACAACACTAAACCCCTAACAAGAAACTAACCTAACCCTGTAACAACAAACAACCCTAACGTCCTAACAACAAACATCCTTAACCCCCTAACAACAAACAACCCTAAACCCCTAACAACAAACAATCCTAACCCCCTAACAACCAACAACGCACACCCCCTAACCACAAACAACACTAACACCCTAAAGACAAACAACCCTAACCCCGTAAGAACAAACTACACTAACGCCCTAACAACAAACAACACTAACACCCTAACAACAAAAACTACTAAACCCCAACAAGAAACAACCCTAAGCCCCTAACAACAACACTAACCCCCTAACAACAAACAACACTAAATCCCTAACAAGAAACTAACCTAACCCCGTAACAACAAACAACCCTAACCTCCTAACAACAAACAACCTTAAACCCCTAACAACAAACAACCCTAAACCCCTAACAACAAACAACACTAACACCCTAACAACAAAAACCACTAAACCCCAACAAGAAACAACACTAAACCCCTAACTACAAACACTAACACCCTAACAACAAACAACACTAAACCCCTAACAAGAAACTAACCTAACCCTGTAACAACAAACAGCCCTAACCTCGTAACAACAAACAACCTTAACCCCCAACAACAAACAACCCTAAACCCCTAACAACCAACAATCCTAACCCCCTAACAACCAACAACTCTCACCCCCTAACCACAAACAACACTAACACCCTAACCACAAACAACACTAACCCATTAAGAACAAACAACACTAACCCCCTAACCACAAACAACACTAACACCCTAACAACAAAAACTACTAAACCCCAAAAAGAAACAACCCTAAACCCCTAACAACAAACACTAACCCCCTAACAGCAAACAACACTAAACCCCTAACAAGAAACTAACCTAACCCCGTAACAACAAACAACCCTAACCTCCTAACAACAAACAACCTTAAACCCCTAACAACAAACAACCCTAAACCCCTAACAACAAACAACACTAACACCCTAACAACAAAAAACACTAAACCCCAACAAGAAACAACACTAAACCCCTAACAACAAACACTAACCCCCTAACAACAAACAACACTAAACCCCTAACAAGAAACTAACCTAACCCTGTAACAACAAACAACTCTAACCTCCTAACAACAAATAACCCTAACCCCCTAACAAACAACAACACTAACCCCCTAACCACAAACAACACTAACACCCTAACAACAAAAACTACTAAACCCCAACAAGAAACAACCCTAAACCCCTAACAACAAACACTAACCCCCTAACAGCAAACAACACTAAACCCCTAACAAGAAACTAACCTAACCCCCTAACAACCAACAACGCACACCCCCTAACCACAAACAACACTAACACCCTAACCACAAACAACACTAACCCCGTAAGAAAAAACTACACTAACCCCCTAACAACAAACAACACTAACACCCTAACAACAAAAACTACTAAACCCAACAAGAAACAACCCTAAACCCCTAACAACAAACACTAACCCCCTAACAACAAACAACACTAAACCCCTAACAAGAAACTTACCTAACCCCGTAACAACAAACAACCCTAACCTCCTAACAACAAACAACCTTAAACCCCTAACAACAAACAACCCTAAACCCCTAACAACAAACAACACTAACACCCTAACAACAAAAACCACTAAACCCCAACAAGAAACAACACTAAACCGCTAACAACAAACACTAACCCCCTAACAACAAACAACACTAAACCCCTAACAAGAAACTAACCTAACCCTGTAACAACAAACAGCCCTAACCTCCTAACAACAAACCACTTTAACCCCCTAACAACAAACATCCCTAAACCCCTAACAACAAACAATCCTAACCCCCTAACAACCAACAACTCTCACCCCCTAACCACAAACAACACTAACACCCTAACCACAAACAACACTAACCCCGTAAGAACAAACAACACTAACCCCCTAACCACAAACAACACTAACACCCTAACAACAAAAACTACTAAACCCCAAAAAGAAACAACCCTAAACCCCTAACAACACTAACCCACTAACAACAAACAACACTAAACCCCTAACAAGAAACTAACCTAACCCTGTAACAACAAACAACCCTAACCTCCTAACAACAAACAACCTTAAACCCCTAACAACAAACAACCCTAAACCCCTAACAACAAAAAACACTAACAACCTAACAACAAAAAACACTAAACCCCAACAAGAAACAACACTAAACCCCTAACAACAAACACTAACTCCCTAACAACAAACAACACTAAACCCCTAACAAGAAACTAAGCTAACCCTGTAACAACAAACAAACCTAACCTCCTAACAACAAACAATCTTAACCCCCTAAGAACAAACAACTCTAAACCCCTAACAACAAACAATCCTAACCCCCTAACAACCAACAACGCACAACCCCTATCCACAAACAACACTAACACCCTAACCACAAACAACACTAACCCCCTAAGAACAAACAACACTAACCCCCTAACAACAAACAACACTAACACCCTAACAACAAAAACTACTAAACACCCACAAGAAACAACCCTAAACCCCTAACAACAAACACTAACCCCCTAACAACAAACAACACTAAACCCCTAACAAGAAACTAACCTAAACCCGTAACAACAAACAACCCTAACCTCCTAACAACAAACAACCTTAATCCCCTAACAAGAAACAACCCTAAACCCCTAACAACAAACAACACTAACACCCTAACAACAAAAAACTCTAAACCCCAACAAGAAACAACACTAAACCCCTAAAAACAAACACTAACCCCCTAACAACAAACAACACTAAACCCCTAACAAGAAACTAAACTAACCCTGTAACAACAAACAACCCTAACCTCCTAACAACAAACAACCTTAACCCCCTAACAACAAAGAACCCTAAAGCCCTAACAACAAACAATCCTAACCCCGAACAACCAACAACGCTCACCCCCTAACCACAAACAACACTAACACCCTAACCACAAACAACAGTAACCCCGTAAGAACAAGCAACACTAACCCCCTAACAACAAACAACACTAACACCCTAACAACAAAAACTACTAAACCCAAACAAGAAACAACACTAAACCCCTAACAACAAACACTAACCCCCTAACAACAAACAACACTAAACCCCTAACAAGAAACTAACCTAACCCCGTAACAACAAACAACCCTAACCTCCTAACAACAACCTTAAACCCCTAACAACAAACAACCCTAAACCCCTAACAACAAACAACACTAACACCCTAACAACAAAAACCACTAAACCCCAACAAGAAACAACACTAAACCCCTAACAACAAACACTAACCCCCTAACAACAAACAACACTAAACCCCTAACAAGAAACTAACCTAACCCTGTAACAACAAACAGCCCTAACCTCCTAACAACAAAGCACCTTAACCCCCTAACAACAAACAACCCTAAACCCCTAACAACAAACAATCCTAACCCCCTAACAACCAACTCTCACCCCCTAACCACAAACAACACTAACACCCTAACCACAAACAACACTAACCCCGTAAGAACAAACAACACTAACCCCCTAACCACAAACAACACTAACACCCTAACAACAAAAACTACTAAACCCCAACAAGAAACAACACTAAACCCCTAACAAGAAACTAACCTAACCCTGTAACAACAAACAACCCTAACCTCCTAACAACAAACAATCCTAACCCCCTAACAAACAACAACACTAACCCCCTAAAAACAAACAACACTAACACCCTAACAACAAAAACTACTAAACCCCGACAAGAAACAACCCTAAACCCCTAACAACAAACACTAACCCCCTAACAACAAACAACACTAAACCCCTAACAAGAAACTAACCTAACCCCGTAACAACAAACAACCGTAACCTCCTAACAACAAACAACCTTAAACCCCTAACAACAAACAACCCTAACGCCCTAACAACAAACAACACTAACCCCCGAACGGCAAACAACCCTAAACCCTAAAAACCAGAAACACTAACCCACTAACAACAAACAACAATAACCCACTAAGAACAAACAACCCTAACACCCTAACAACAAACAACCTTAAACCCCTAACAACAAACAACCCTAAACCCTTAACAACAAACAATCCTAACAACCTAACAACCAACAACACTCACCCCCTAACCACAAACAACACTAACACCCTAACCACAAACAACACTAACCCCATAAGAACAAACAACACTAACCCCGTAACAACAAACAACACTAACACCCTAACAACAAAAACCACTAAAGCCCAGGAAGAAACAACCCTAAACCAATAAAAACAAACAACACTCACCCCCTAACAACAAACAACACCAACACCCTAACAACAAAAACTACTAAACC
This sequence comes from Loxodonta africana, assembly GCF_030014295.1. NCBI lineage: Eukaryota > Metazoa > Chordata > Mammalia > Proboscidea > Elephantidae > Loxodonta > Loxodonta africana. Next base: position 606,470 of record NW_026974830.1, on the reverse strand, counting down.
CCAACCAGAAACAACCCTAAACCCCTAACAACAAACACTAACCCCCTAACAACAAACAACACTAAACCCCTAACAAGAAACTAACCTAACCCCGTAACAACAAATAACCCTAACCTCCTAACAACAAACAACCTTAAACCCCTAACAACAAACAACCCTAAACCCCTAACAACAAACAACACTAACACCCTAACAACAAAAACCACTAAACCCCAACAAGAAACAACCCTAAACCCCTAACAACAAACACTAACCCCCTAACAACAAACAACTCTAAACCCCTAACAACAAACAATCCTAACCCCTTAACAACCAACAACGCTCACCCCCTAACCAAAAACAACACTAAAACCCTAACTACAAACAACACTAACCCCGTAAGAACAAACAAAACTAAACCCCTAAATACAAACAACACTAACACCCTAACAACAAAAATTAATAAACCCCAACAAGAAACAACCCTAAACCCCTAACAACAAACACTAATCCCCTAACAACAAACAACACTAAACCCCTAACAAGAAACTAACCTAACCCCGTAACAACAAACAACCGTAACCTCCTAACAACAAACAACCTTAAACCCCTAACAACAAACAACCCTAAACCCCTAACAACAAACAACACTAACACCCTAACAACAAAAACCACTAAACCCCAACAAGAAACAACACTAAACCCCTAACAACGAACACTAACCCCCTAACAACAAACAACACTAAACCCCTAACAAGAAACTAACCTAACCCTGTAACAACAAACAACCCTAACCTCCTAACAACAAACCACCTTAACCCCCTAACAACAAACAACCCTAAACCCCTAACAACAAACAATCCTAACCCCCTAACAACCAACAACGCTCACCCCCTAACCACAAACAACACTAACCCCGGAAGACCAAACAACACTAACCCCGTAACAACAAACAACACTAACACCCTAACAACAAAAACCACTAAAGCCCAACAAGAAACAACCCTAAACCCCTAAATACAAACAACACTAACCCCCTAACAACAAACAACACCAACACCCTAACAACAAAAACTACTAAACCCCAACAAGAAACAACCCTAAACCCCTAACAACAAACACTAACCCCCTAACAACAAACAACCCTAAACCCCTAACAACAAACAATCCTAACCCCCTAACAACCAACAACTCTCAACCCCAACCACAAACAACACTAACACCCTAACCACAAACAACACTAACACCCTAACAACAAAAACTACTAAACCCCAACAAGAAACAACCCTAAACCCCTAACAACAAACACTAACCCCCTAACAGCAAACAACACTAAACCCCTAACAAGAGACTAACCTAACCCTGTAACAACAAACAACCCTAACCTCCTAACAACAAACAACCTTAAACCCCTAACAACAAACAACCCTAAACCCCTAACAACAAACAACACTAACACACTAACAACAAAGAACACTAAACCCCAACAAGAAACAACACTAAACCCCTAACAACAAACAATAACCCCCTAAAAACAAACAACACTAAACCCCTAACAAGAAACTAACCTAACCCTGTAACAACAAACAACCCTAACCTCCTAACAACAAAAAACCTTAATCCCCTAACAACAAACAACCCTAAACCCCTAACAACAAACAATCCTAACCCCCTAACAACCAACAACGCACACCCCCTATCCACAAACAACACTAACACCCTAACCACAAACAACACTAACCCCGGAAGAACAAACAACACTAACCCCCTAACAACAAACAACACTAACACCCTAACAACAAAAACTACTAAACCCCAACAAGAAACAACCCTAAACCCCTAACAACAATCACTAACCCCCTAACAACAAACAACACTAAACCCCTAACAAGAAACTAACCTAACCCCGTAACAACAAACAACCCTAACCTCCTAACAACAACCTTAAACCCCTAACAACAAACAACCCTAAACCCCTAACAACAAACAACACTAACACCCTAACAACAAAAACCACTAAACCCCAACAAGAAACAACACTAAACCCCTAACAACAAACACTAACCCCCTAACAACAAACAACACTAAACCCCTAACAAGAAACTAACCTAACCCTGTAACAACAAACAGCCCTAACCTCCTAACAACAAACAACCTTAACCCCCTAACAACAAACAACCCTAAACCCCTAACAACAAACAATCCTAACCCCCTAACAACCAACAACTCTCACCCCCTAACCACAAACAACACTAACACCCTAACCACAAACAACACTAACCCCGTAAGAACAAACAACACTAACCCCCTAACCACAAACAACACTAACACCCTAACAACAAAAACCACTAAACCCCAACAAGAAACAACACTAAACCCCTAACAACAAACACTAACCCCCTAACAACAAACAACACTAAACCCCTAACAACAAACACTAACCCCCTAACAACAAACAACACTAAACCCCTAACAAGAAACTAACCTAACCGTGTAACAACAAACAACCCTAACCTCCTAACAACAAACAACCCTAACCCCCTAACAAACAACAACACTAACCCCCTAACCACAAACAACACTAACACCCTAACAACAAAAACTACTAAACCCCAACAAGAAACAACCCTAAACCCCTAACAACAAACACTAACCCCGTAACAACAAACAACACTAACACCCTAACAACAAAAACTACTAAACCCCAACAAGAAACAACCCTAACCCCTAACAACAAACAACCCTAACCCCCTAACAACAAACAACCCTAAACCCCTACCATCAAAGAACACTAACACCCTAACAACAAACAACCCTAACACCCTAACAACAAACAACACTAGCCCCCAAACAACAAACAACCCTAACCCCTAAAAACCAAAAACACTAACCCACTAACAGCAAACTAAACTAACCAACTAACAACAAACAACCCTAACACCCTAACAACAAACAACACTAACCCCCTAACAACAAACAACCCTAACCCCTAACATCAAACAACACTAACCCAGTAACAACAAACAACCCTAACCCCCTAACAACAAACATTCCTATCCCCCTAACAACCAACAACACTAACCCCCTAACCACAAACAACACTAACACCCTAACAACAAAAACCACTAAACCCCAACAAGAAACAACCCTAAACCCCTAACAACAAACAACACTAACCCCCTAACAACACACAACCCTAACCAAACAACAGACAACCCTAACCCACCAACAACAAACAACACTAACCCCCTAACAAGAACCAACCCTAACCCCGTAACAACAAAAAACCCTAACCCCTAACAACAAACAACCCTAACCCCCAACAACAAACAACCCTAAACCCCTAACATCAAAGAACACTAACACCCTAACAACAAACGACACTAACCCCCTAACAACAAACAACACTAACCCCCAAACAACAAACAACCCTAACCCCTAAAAACCAAAAACACTAACCCACTAACAACAAACAACCCTAACACACTAACAACAAACAACCCTAACACCCTAACAGCAAACAACACTAACCCCCTAACAACAAAAAACCCTAACCCCTAACATCAAACAACACTAACCCCTAACAACAAACAACCCTAACCCCCAAACAACAAACACTAACCCCCTAACAACAAACAACACTAAACCCCTAACAAGAAACTAACCTAACCCCGTAACAACAAACAACCCTGACCTCCTAACAACAAACCTTAACCCCCTAACAACAAACACCCCTAAACGCCTAACAACAAACAATCCTAACCCCCTGACAACCAACAACACTAACCCCCTAACCACAAACAACACTAACACCCTAACCACAAACAACACTAACCCCGTAAGAACAAACAACACTAACCCCCTTACAACAAACAACACTAACACCCTAACAACAAAAACCACTAAACCCCAACAAGAAACAACCCGAAACCCCTAAATACAAAAAGCACTAACCCCCTAACAACAACCCTAACCCCCTAACAACAAACAACCCTAACCCCCAACAACAAACAGCTCTAACCCACTAACTACATACAACCCTAATCCCCTAACAACAAAGAAAACTAACTCTCTAACAAGAAACAACACTAACCCCCTAACAACAAAAAACACTAACCCCCTCACAACAAACACCACTAACACCCTAACAACAATCCTAACAACCTAACAACAAACAACACTAACCCCTTAAAACAAACTACCCTAAACCCCTAACAACAAACAACCCTAACCCCCTAACAACCAACAACAGTAAACCCCTAACCACAAACAACACTAACATCCTAACAACAAAAACCACTAAAGTACAACAAGAAACAACCCTAACCCCCTAACAACAAACAACCCTAACCCCCTATACAACCAACAACACTAACCCCGTAACCACCAACAGCACTAACCCAGTAAAAATAAAAAAAATACTAACCCCCTAACAACAACCAACACTTATCCCCTAAAAACAAACAACACTAACCCCCAACAAGAAAGAACCCAAATCCTCTAACAACAAACAACTCTAACCCCCTAACAACAAAAAACTCTGAACCCCTAACAACAAACAACACTAACCCACTAACAACAAACAACACTAACCCCCTAACAACAAACAACCCTAAGTCTCTAACAACAAACAACCTTCAACCCCTAAAATCCAACAACCCAAAACCCCTAACAACAAAAGTAACCACCTATCAACAAACAACCCTAACCCCATAACAACCAACAACACTAACCCCCATCCACAAACAACACTAACCCCCTAACAACACACAACACTAACCCTCTTACAAAAAAAAATCCTAACCCCCTAACAACAAACAACACTAACCCCTTAACAACAAACATCCCTAACCCACTAACAACAAACAAAACTAACGCCCTAACAAACATTAACCCCCGACCAGAAACAACACTAACCCCCTAACAAAAATCAACCCTAACTCCCTAACAACAAACAACCCTAACCCACTAACAACAAACAACCCTAACACCCTAACAACAAACAACACTAACCCCCTAACAACAAACAACCCTGAACCCCTAACAACAAACAACACTATACCCCTAACAACAAACAACCTTAACCCCCTAACAACAATCAAACCTAACCCCCAAACAACAAACAACCCTAACCCCCAAACAACGAACAACCCTAACCCCCTCACGAAAACAACCCTAAGCCCCTAACAAGCACAACTCTAAACCCCGAAAATACAATCGTAACCCCGTAACAAACACAACCCTAACCCCCTAACAAAGCCTAACAATAACTTTAAACCTGACCATAAGCATAACCCCAAACCCTAGCACTAACTCTAACTCTAAACCTAACACTAACTTAGCCCTGCCCTTTATCGTAAACCTAGCCTTAACCCTAACCTTACCCCTACCCGAACCCTAACTCCATACCTAACCCGAACACTAAACTTGACCCTACTCTAACTTTAACTCTAACGTGACTATTAACTGAAACATCACCCTAACCCTACGCCTAAATCTAACTCGAGCCCTAACCATAACAATTACCCTAAACCCTCGCCTTAACTGTAAACCTAACCCTAACCCTCACCCTAATCCTTAACCGTATCCCCAACCCTAAACCTGACGCTATCCCCAAACTTATCCCTAACCCTAACCCTAATACGAACAGTAACCCAAATCTAACCCTAACCCTAATATTAAACCTAAACTTAAATCTACCCTAACCATAAACCTAACCCTAACACCCTAAACCTAACGTCTAACACCGTCTATAATCCTAACCCTTATCATAACCCTCACCCTTAACCTAAACTTCACACTAACCCTAAACCTAACCTAACGCTGACCCTAGACATAACGCCTAACCCTAACCGAACCCTAAACCTATCCTTAACACTAACCTGCACACAAACCCAAACCCTAGCCCTCACCAGAAAAATAACCCTCACCCTATCCTGAACTTCATCCAAACACTAACCATAACCTTAACCCTAAACCTAGACCTAACCCAAACCCTAACCTCAAACCTAACTCTAAGAATAACGCTAGTCCATCTGTAACCCTAAACTGAACACTTACAATAGCCCTGAACCTAACCCTAAACTTAATCCTAATCCTAAACCTAGACCTAATCCTAACCCTAACCCTAACTCTAACCTTGACCCTAAATAGAACACTAAGTCTAACCCTCAACTTGGACCTAAACCTAAATCTTACCCTACACTTAACCCTAACCCTAAACCTAACCCTCACTCTAACTCTAACCCTAATCATAACACTTACCCTAAACCCTCACCTTAACTGTAAAACTAACCGTAACCCTCACCCTAACCCCTAACCGTATCCCACAACGCTAACCCTAATGCTATCCCTAACCCTAACCCTAACACTAACCTGAAACCCCTGAGCCCTAATGATAAACCTAACCCTAACACAAACCCTAACCCTAACACCAAAGCCTAGCAAAAACCTTAACCCTAACTCTCACCCTAACTCTAACACTAACCCGAAACCTAATCATGAACCTAACCCTAACCCTAAACCAAACCTAACCATGACCAGAAACACAAGGTCTAACCGGAACCCTCACCCAAAACCTAATCCTAAACTACACCTCTAACTCTAACACTTTACCATAACCATAATCCAAACCCTACCCAACCCTAACCCTAAACCTAACCCTCACCCCAACCACAACGCCTAACACAACCATAACCCTTACCCTAACCGTAACACTAAACTTAACCCTAACCTTAAATCTAACCCTAACCCTAAAACTAAACACAACCCATGAACTTAACCCTAACCCTGAACATAACCTTAACACTAACCTGAAAACAAGCCCAAACCTTAGCCATAACCCTAACCCTCACCCTGTCTTAAACTTCACCCTATCCCTAACCTAAAACTCACTCTGACTTTAACCCTAACCCTACCCCTAAACCTAACCCTCACCTTAACCTTGGCCCACCTGTAACCCTAAACCTAACCCTTACAATAACTCTGACCCTAATCCTCGCCCTAAACCTAATTCTAATCCTAACCCTGACCCTAACCCTAACCTAACCCTAACCCTATCTTTAAGCCTACCATAATCTTAAACCTAACCCTAACCCTTAACTCTAACTCTAACCCTAACCCTAGCCCTAACCCTAATCTTAACTGTAACACTTTCCCAAAATCCTCATCTTAACTGTAAATGTAACTCTAACTCTTACCCTAACCCTAAACTTAACCCTAATTATAACCCTAACCTAAACCTAGCTGAAATGCTAACCCTTAACCGTAACTCTAACGCTAATCCTTAGCCTAAACCTAACCTTAACCCTAAACCTAACCCTAACCACTGACCCTAACTCTAACCCTAAGCCTAAGCCGAACCCGAACCCTTAACCAAAATTTCACCCTAAGCATAACACTAAGCCTACCCTAACTTCATTCAAACCCTAACCCTAAGCAAAACTAACACTAACACTAAACCTAACCCTAACCCTAAACCTAACCCTAACCCTGACTCTAACCTGAACCCAAACCCCTAACCCTAACCCTCTCGCAGAACATAAATTCACTGTAACCCTAAACACTAAATCTCCCCAACCCTGACCCTAACCATAAACATAATCCCAACACTAAACTTAAACCTAACCCTGACTCTAACTCTAACTTTAACCCTAAAACTTACCCTACACACGCAGTTTGAATGGAAACCTAGCACTATCCCTCACCCTAACATCTAAACCTAACCCCAACCCTGAACCCAACCTTATCTCTAACTAAAAACTAGTCCTAAACCTAACTATGACTTAACCCTAACACTTACCCTAACTCTAAACCTGACCTTAACCCTAAACTTAATTCTAACCTTAACCCTAACCCTAACCCCAACACTAACCCTAAGCTCAACACTCACCCTTAACTTAAACTTCACCCTAACCCTAACCCTAAACCAAACACTAACCCTAACCCTAAACCTAACCTTAAACCTGACCCTAACATTAACCCAAACACTTAACGCTAAACCTAACACTAAGCCTAACCCTAACCTTAACCTAAACACCAAAGCCTAATCCTAACCCTCATCCTTAACCTAAACTTCACCCTAAACCTAAGCCTAACCCTAACCCTAAAATTACACCTAACCCTAAACTATCCTCTAACTCTCGCCCTAACCCTAACTCTAACCCTAACCCTGGTAAACCCTGGTAGTAACACCCTAAAACATCAGCTTAACTGTAAATGTAACACTAAGCCTCACACAAACCCCTAACCCTTTCCCTAACCCTATCACTCATCCTAACCCTAACCCTGACCTAAACTTAATCCTTACCCTAACCCTAAACTTAACGCTAACCTTAACTCTACCCTAAACCTAACAATAACTCTAAACCGGACCCTAACCCTAACCCTAAACCCTAGATCTAACTCGAACTCTAAACCTAACCCTAACCCTAACCTGGCCCCACCCTTTACAGTAAAGCTAGCCTTAACCCTAACCTTACCCCTACCCTAACCCTAAACCTAACCCTTACAATATCAATAACCCCTAGCAGGGTCCTGCCTAGTCTCTCCCACCTCATCACTCCTTACAAAGAGCCCTGCTTTGTCTCTCCCACATCCTCACTCCCTAAGCAGGGCTCTGCCTGTCCTCTCCCACCTCCTCACTCTCTATGCAGGACTCTGCCTTGTTCTCCCACCTCTTCACTCCCTACACAGGGCCCTGGCTAGTGTCTCCCATCTTCTCACTCCATACACAGCTTTCTGCCTGTTCTTTCCCACTTCCTCACTTCCTACACGGAGCCCTGCCTGGTCTCTCCCACCTCCTCACTCCCTACACCAGTCCCTGCCTGATCTCTCCTACCTCCTCACTCCCTGCACAGGGCCCTGCCTGGTCTCTCCCACATCCTTACTCCATACAAAGGGACTTGCCTGATCTCTGGCCTCCTCACTCCCTGCACAGAGCCCTGCCTGGTCTCTCCCAACTCCTCACTCCCTATTCAGGTCTCTGAATGTTTCTCCCACCTCTTCACTCCCTACACAGGGCCCTGCCTGCTGTCTTCCATCTTCTCACTCCCTACACAAGTTTCTGCCTATTCTCTCTCACCCCCTCACTTGCTAAACACAGTCCTGCCTGTTCTTTCCCACCTCCTGACTCAGTACACAGGTCTCTGCCTGGTCTCTTCCAACTCCTCACTCCCTAGACAGGGCCCTGCCTGGTCTCTGCCACCTCCTCACTCCCTACACAGGTCTCTGACTGCTCCCTGCCACCTCCTCACTCCCTACACAGGGCCCTGCCTGGTATCTCCCACCTCCTCACTCCCTACACAGGGCTCTGTCTTTTCTCTCCCACCTCCTCAGTCCCTACACAGGTATCTGGGTGGTCTCTCCCACCTCCTCCCTCCCTTTACAGGGCCCTGATGATCTCTCCCACCTCCTCACTCCCTAAACAGGACCCTGCCTGGTCTCTCCACCTCCTTACTCCCTGCACAGGGCTCTGGCTAGTCTCTCCTACATCCTCACTCTTTATACAGCATCCTACCTGGTCTCTCTCACCTCCTCACTCCCTATGCAGGTCTCTGCCTGGTCTCTCCCACCTCCTCACTCCCTACACAGGTCCCTGACTGGCCTCTCTCACCTCCTCACTCCCTTTACAGGGCCCTGATGATCTCTCCCACCTCCTCACTCCCTAAACAGGGCCCTGCCTGGCCTCTCCCACATCCTCAATTCACACAGGGCCCTGCCTCCTCTCTCTCACATCCTGACTGCACACACAGGGCCCTAACTGGTCCCTCCCACCTTCTCCATCCCTACACAGGTCTCTGCATGGTTCTCCCACCTCCCCATTCCCTACAAGGGTCTCTGCCTGTTCTCTCCCACCTCTTCAATCCCTAGACAGGGCCCTGCCTCTTCTCTCCCACTTCCTCACTCCCTACTCAGGGCCCTGCCTGGTATTTCTAACCTCCTCAGGCCATACACAGGGCCCTGCCTGGTCTCTCCCAAATCCTCACTCCCTACACAGGACTCTGCCTGGTCTCTCCCAACACCTCACTCCCTACAAAGGGCCCTGCCTGGAATCTCCCACCTCCTCACACCCTACCCAGGGTCCTGCCTAGTCAATCCCACCTCCTCACTCCCTACGCAGGGCTCTGCCTGTCCTCTCTCGCCTTCTCACTCCCTACGCAGGACTCTGCCTGGTTCTCCACCTCTTCGCTCCCTGCACAGGGCCTTGCCTGGTCTCTCCTACCTCCTCACTCCCTACACAGTTCTCTGCCTGTTCCCTCCCATTCCTCAATCCCTACACAGGTCTCTGGGTGGTCTTTCCCACCTCCTTACTACATACACAGGTGTTAGCCTGTTTTCTCCCTCCTCCTCACTCCCTACACAGGGCCCTGATGTTCTCTCGCACCTGCTCACTCCCTAAACAAGCCACTGCCTGGTCTCTCCACCTCCTTACTCCCTCCACAGGGCCCTGCCTGGTCTCTCTCACCTCCTCACTCCCTACACAGGGCCATGCCTGGCCTCTCCCACCTCCTCACTCCCTACACAGGGCTCTGCCTGGTCTCTATCACCCCCTCACTCCCTACACAGGGTCCTGCCTTACCTCTCCCACCTCCTCAGTCCCTGCACTGTGTTTCTGGCTGTTATCTCCCTTCTTCTCACTCCCTACACAGGGCTGTGCTTGTTCTCTCCCATCTCCTCACTCCCTATACAGGGCCCTGCCTGGTGTATCCCATCTGCTCACTTCCTGCACAGGGCCCTGATGATCTCTCCTACATCCTCACTCCCTACACAGGGCCCTGCCTGGCATCTCCACCTCCTTACTCCCTACACACAGACCTGCCTGGTCTCTTCCACATCCTCACTCTGTACACAGGGTCCTACCTGGTCTCTCCCACCTCCTCACTCCCTACACAGGGCCCTGCCTGGTCTCTCCTAACACCTCACTTCCTACACAGGGCTCTGCCTGATCTCTCCCACATCCTGACTCCCTACTCAGGTATCTGGGTGGTCTCTCCCAACTCCTCACTGTGTATGCAGGGCCTTACCTGTTCTCTATCACCTCCTCACTCCCTACACAGGGCCCTGATGGTCTCTCCCACCTCCTCACTCCCTACACAGGGTCCTGCCTGGTCTCTCCCACTTCCTCAATCCCTACACAGGTCCCTGACTGGTATCTCCACCACCTTACTTCCTACACACAGCCTTGCCTGTTCTCTTCCACATCCTCACTCTGTACACAGGGTCCTACCTGGTCTCTCCCACCTCCTCACTCCCTACACAGGGCCCTGCCTGGTCTCTCCTAACACCTCACTTCCTACACAGGGCTCTGCCTGATCTCTCCCACATCCTGACTCCCTACTCAGGTATCTGGGTGGTCTCTCCCAACTCCTCACTGTGTATGCAGGGCCTTACCTGTTCTCTATCACCTCCTCACTCCCTACACAGGGCCCTGATGGTCTCTCCCACCTCCTCACTCCCTACACAGGGTCCTGCCTGGTCTCTCCCACTTCCTCAATCCCTACACAGGTCCCTGACTGGTATCTCCACCACCTTACTTCCTACACACAGCCTTGCCTGTTCTCTTCCACATCCTCACTCTGTACACAGGGTCCTACCTGGTCTCTCTCACCTCATCACTCCCTACACAGGGCCCTGCCTGGTCTCTCCTAACACCTCACTCCCTACACAGGGCTCTGCCTGGCCTCTCCCACCTCCTCACTCCCTACACAGGGCCCGGCCTGGTCTCTCCTTCTTCTCAATCCCTACACAGGTCTCTGCCTCTTCTCTCCAAGATACTCACTCCGTACACTGGGCCCTGGCAGGTCTCTCCCACCTCCTCAGTCCCTTCACAGGTCTTTGCCTGGTCTCTCCCACATCTCTGCCTCTTCTCTCCTGCATCCTCACTCCCAACATAGGGCCCTGCCTGGTCTCTCCCACCTTCTCACTCCCTACACAGGACGCTGCCTGGCCTCTCCCACCTCCTCAGGACCTACACAGGTCCCTGCCTGGTCTCTTCCAGCTCCTCACTCCCTACACAGGTGTCTGCCTGGATTCTCCCACCTCCTCACTCCTTACACAGGGCCCTGCCTGGTATGTCCCTCCTCCTCACTCCCTACAGAGGGCCCTGCCTGGTGTCTCCCTTCTGCTTACTCCCTACATATGTCTCTGTCTCTTCTCTGCCACCTCCTCACTCTCTACACAGGGCCCTGCCTGATCTCTGGCACATTCTCACTCCCTACACAGGACCTGTGTGGTCTCTCCCAACACCTCACTCCCTCCACAGGGCCCTGCCTGGATGCTCCCTCCCCCTCACACCCTGCACAGGGTCCTGCTTGGTCTCTCCCACCTCATCACTCCTTACACAGGGCCTGCCTGGTCTCTCCCATCTCCTCACTCCCTATACTTGGCTCTGCCTGGTCTCTCCCATCTCCTCACTCCCTAAGCAGGACTCTGCCTGGGTCTCCCTCTTCTTCACTCCCTACACAGGGCCCTGTCTGGTGTCTCCCATCTTCTCTATGCACAGAGCCCTGCCTGGTCTGTCCCACCTCCTCACTCCCTACACTCTTCTCTGCCTGTTCTCTCCCACCTCCTAACTCCCTGCACAGGGCCCTGCCTGGTCTCTCCCATATCCTTACTCCATACAGGGACATGCCTGATCTCTGGCCAACTCACTCCCTACAGAGGGCCCTTCCTGGTCTCTCCCATCTCCTCACTCCCTATGCAGGTCTCTGAATGGTTCTCCCACCTCTTCACTCCCTACACAGGGCCCTGCCTACTCTCTACCATCTTCTCAATCCCTACACAGGTTTCTGCCTATTCTCTCCCACCTCCTCACTCCCTACACAGGTCTCTGCCTGGCCTCTCCCACTTCCTCACTCCCTACACAGGTCCCTGCTTCGTCTCTCCCACCTCATCACTCCTTACACAGGGCCCTGCCTGGTCTCTCCTACATTCTCACTCTTTACACAGCATCCTACCTGGTCTCTCTCACCTCCTCACTCCCTATGCAGGTCTCTGCCTGGTCTCTCCTAAGGCCTAACTCCCTACTCAGGTCCCTGCCTGACCTCTCCCACCTCCTCACTCCCTAGACATGGCCGTGCCTGGTTGCTCCCAGCCCCTCACTCCCTACTCAGGGCCCCGCCTTTTCTCTCCCACCTCCTCCATCCCTGTAAAGGTCTCTGCCTGCTCTGTCCCACCTCCTTACTCCCTACAGAGTTCTCTGCCTGTTCTCTTCCACATCCTCACTCCTTACACAGGGCCCTTCCTGGTCCCTCCCACCTCCTCACTTCCTACACCTGTCCCTGCCTGGTCTCTTCCATCTCCTCTCTCCCTACTCAGGGCCCTGCCTGGTCTCACCCACCTCCTCACTCCCTACAAAGGTCTCTGTCTGGTCTCTCAGCTCTTCACTCCCTACACAGGTTTCTGTCTCTTTTGTCCCACCATCTTACTCCCTATACAGTGCCCTGCCTGGTCTCTCACTCTCTATACAGGGCCCTGCATGGTCTCTCCCACCTCCTGACTCCCTTCACAGTGCCCAGCCTAGTCCCTCCCACCTCCTCACTCCCTACACAGGTTAGGGTTTAGGGTTTAGTTTAGTGTTAGGGTTATGGTTCGGGATCGGGTTTAGGGGTTAAGGTTAGGTTTTAGGGTTTAGTGTTCGAGTTTAGGGTCAGGGTCAGTTTTTAGTGTCAGGGTCAGGGTTTATGGTCAGGGTTTAGGGTCAGGGTCAGGGTCAGGGTTAGGGGTTAGGGTCAGGGTTAGGTTTAGGGTTTGTTTTTATGGTTAGGGTTTAGGGTTTAGGATTAGGGTTGGGGTAAGGTTAGGGCTATGTGTTAGGGCTAGGGGTTAGGGTTTAGTGTTTAGTGATAGAGTTTAGGGTCAGGGTCAGAGTCAGTGTTTAGTGTCAGGGTCAGAGTTTAGGGTCAGGGTTAGGGTCACGGTCAGGGTTAGGGTCATGGTCAGGGTTTAGGGTCATTGTCACGGTTTAGGGTCAGGGTCTGGGTCAGGGTTAGGGGTTAGAGTCAGGGTTAGGTTTAGGGTTTGGGTTTAGGGTTAGGATTTAGGGTTTAGGGTTAGGGCTAGGGTTAGTTTTAGAGGTTAGAGGTTAGGGTTAGGGTTAGGGCTAGGGCTAGGGCTTGGTGTTAGGGCTAGGTCTAGGGCTAGGGTTTTAGGGCTAGAGTTTAGGGTTAGGGTTAGGGTTTTGGGTTAGGCTGATGGTTAGAGTTTAGGGTTAGGGTTCATGGTTAGTGTTAGGGTTAGTGTTAGGGTTTAGGGTTAGGGTTAGGGTTTAGGGTTAGCAGTTAGTGTTAGGGTTAGTGTTCAGGGTTAGGGTTTGGGTTTAGGGTTAGCGGTTAGTGTTAGGGTTAGTGTTCAGGGTTAGGGTTAATGTTTAGGGTTAGGTTTTAGGGTTCGAGTTAGTGTTAGGGTTAGGGCTAGGGCTAGGGCTAGGACTTGGGCTAGGGCCTAGGGCTAGGGCTAGTGATATGGTTTGTGTTTAGGGTTCGGGTTTGGGTTCACGTTAGGCTTCGGTTTAGGATTTGGGTTAGGGTTTTGGGTAAGGGTTATTGTTAGGTTCAGGGCTATTGTAAGGGTTAGGTTTAGGGTTACAGGTGGACTAGCGTTATGATTAAAGTTTAAGTTTAGGGTTTGGGTTAGGTTTAGATTTAGGGTTAGGGTTTGGATGAAGTTTACGATATGGTGAGTGTTATTTTTAAGGTTAGGTCTAGAGTTTGGGTTCGTGTTCAGGTTAGTGTTAAGGTTAGGTTTAGCGTTTGGATTAGGGTTAGGGGTTATGTTTGGGGGTAGGGTTATGTTTAGATTTAGGGTTAGTGTGAAGTTTAGGTTAAGAGTGAGGGTTACAGTTAGGGTTAGGGTAAGGGTGAGGGTTAGGGTCAGAGTTATTGTAAGGGTTAGGTTTAGGGTACTACAGGTGGGCCAAGGTTAAGTTTAGGGTTTGATTTAGGGGTAGGGTTAGGGTTAAAGTTAGGGTGAGCTTTAGCTTAGGGATAGGGTGAAGTTTAAGATAGGCTGAGGGTTAGTTTTAGGGTTATGGTTAAGGTTTGAGTTTGGTTTCAGGTTAGTGTTAAGGTTATGTTTAGGGTTAGGGTTAAGTTTACGGGTTCTTTTTAGTTTTAGGGTTAGGGTTAAATTTTAGGTTAGGGTTAAGTTTAGTGTTATGGTTAGGATTAGGGTCACGGTTTGTGTTAGTCTTTGTCGTTTGGGTGAGGGTTAGGTTTAGGGTTCGGGTTGGGTAGGGTTAGGATTCTGGTTATGGTAAGGTGTTAAGGGTTAGAGTTTTAGTTTAGGGTTAGGGTTTGGGTGAGGGTTCCGGTTAGTCATTGTGGTTCTGGTCATGGTTAGGTTTGGTTTAGGGTTAGGGTTAGGTTTATTATTAGGTTTCAGGTTAATGTTAGAGTTAGAGTTAGGGTGAGACTTAGGGTTAAGGTTTGGGTTAGGCTTTGGTGTTAGGGGTTAGGGTTTGGGTTAGGGGTTAGGGTTATCGTTAGGGCTTAGGGGTTCAGGTTAGTGTTAGGGTTAGGAATAGCATTAGGGTTAGGGTTGGGGGATACGGTTAGGGGTTAGGGTGAGGGTTGCGGTTAGTTTTACAGTTAAGGTGAGGGTTTAGGGTAAGTGTTATTCTTAGGGTTAGAGTTAGGGTTAGGTTCAGGGTTAGGGTTAGGTGTAGGGTAAGATTTCGGTTTAGGTTCAGGTTTAGAATTAGAGTTAGTGTTCTATTTAGGATCAAGCTTAGAGTTTGGGTTAGGGTTAGGATTAGGGTTAGGTCTAGGGTTAGGTTCAGGGCTAATGTAAGGCTTAGTTTTAGGGTTACAGGTGGAGTAGTGTTATGGTTAGAGTTAGGTTTAAGGTTAGGGTTTGGGTTAGGTTTAGGTTTAGGGTGAAGGTTAGGGTTAGTGTTGGATGAACCTTAGGACGGGGTGAGGGTTATTCTTATGATTAGGGCTGAAGTTTGATTTTGTGTTCAGGTTAGTGTTAAGGTTAGTTTTAGGGTTCGGGTTAGTGTTAGGAGTTACGTTTAGGGTTAGTGTTAGGTTTAGGTTCAGGGTTAGAGTGATGTTTAGGTTCATAGTGAGGGTCAAGGTAAGGGTTAGGATTACGGTGAGGATTATACTTAGTGTTAGAGTTTACGTTTAGGGTGTTAGGGTTAGGTTTATGGTTAGGGTAGGGTTAAGTTTAGGGTTAATGTAACGGTTAGTATTAGATTAGTGTTACTGTTCGTGTTTGGGTTAGGGTTAGGGATAAGTTTAGGGATAGCGGCAGGTTTAGGGTTGGGGATTCGGTTAGGGGTTCGGGTGAGGTTTAGTGTTAGGTTTACAGTTAAGGTGAGGGTTTAGGGTAAGTGTTATGGTTAGGGTTAGAGTTAGAGTTAGGGTTAGGGTTAGGGTGAATTTTCAGTTAATAGTGAGGGTTAGGTAAGGGTTAGGGTTAAGGTTAGAGTTAGGATTAAGATTAGTGTTAGGGTTAGGTTTAGGGTTAGGGATAGGATAGGGGTAAGGTTAGGGTTAAGGCTAGGTTTACGGTCAAGGGTACGTCTAGGTTAGGGTTAGGATTAGGTGTAGAGTTAGAGTTAGTGCTAGGGTTTAGGGGTAGGGTTCGGGTCAGGTTTAGAGTTTTTGTTAGTGTTAGGGTTAGGGTAGAGTTAAGGTTAGGGTTAAGTTTAGGGTTAGGGTAAGGGTTATGTTTAGGTCAGGGTTAGGGTTAGGGTTAGGGATAGGGTTAGGTTTAGGGAAAGGGTTAGGGTTCGTGTGAGGGTTAGTGTTAGATTTACAGTTAAGCTGATGTTTTACAGTGTTACGGTTAGGGTCAGGGTTAGAGTTAGAGTTAGGGTTAGGGCTAGACTGAGGGGATATTTAGGGTTAGGTTTAATTTTAGGGTTCTGCTTATGTATAGGGTGAAAGTTAAGATTAGCGTTAGGGTAAATATTAGAGTTAGGTGTTTGGGTTAAGGTTAGGATCAGGTTAGGGTTAAGTTTAGGGTTAGTGTTAGTGTCAGGGTTAGGTTTTGGTGTTTGGGTTAATGTTAGGGTTAGCTTTAGGGTTAGGGTTTAGTTTAAGGTTAGGGTCAGGGTGCAGTTTAAGTTAAGTGTGAGGGTTGAGCTTAGGGTTAGTGTTAGGGGTTAGGGTTAGGGTTAAGGTTAGGATTAGGATTAGGGTTAAGATTAGTTTTAGGGTTAGGGTAAGTGTTACGGTTAAGTCATGGTTAGGTTTAGGGCTAGGTAAAGGTTAGAGATAAGATTAGGTTAAGGGTAGGGTTTAGGTTTAGATGTTAGTGTGAGGGTTAGTGCTAGGTTTCCATTTAAGCTGAGTGTGTAGGGTAAGTTTTAGGGTTAGGATTAGGGTTAGAGATAGATTTAGGGTCAGGGTTAGGATTATGTTTAAGGTTAGGGTTAGGTATATGGTTAGGATTAGGGTTAGGGTCAGGGTTGGGGAGATTTAGTATTATGTTTGGTTTTAGGGCTAGGGTTAGGGTGAAGTTTATGTTAAGCGTGAGGGTTAGGGTTAGGGTTAGGGGTAAGGGTTCAGGTTAGGGTCAGGGTTAGGGTTTGCGTTAGGTTTAGGGTTAGCTTTAGTTTTGGTTAGGGTTAGGATTTGAATGAAGTTAGGGTAGGTTTAGGGTTATGGGTAGGGTGAAATTTTGGTTAGAGTTATTGTTCGGGGTTAGGGTTAGGTTTGAGTTTATCGTAGGGTTAAAGTTAGGGTTAAGGTTAGGTTAGGGTTATGGTCAGGGTTAAGATTAGGATTAGGTTTAGGGTGAGGGTTCGGGTCCGAGTTATTGTAAGGGTTAGTTTTAGGGTTACAGGTGGGCCAAGGTTAAGGTTAGGGTTAGGTTTAGGGGTAGGGATAGGGATAGGTTTAGAATTAGGTTAACATAAACTTCACCCTAACCCTAGCCCTAAAACTAAACATAATTAGAATTAGGGTGAGCTTTAGGTTAGGGATAGGGTGAAGTTTAAGTTAGGGTGAGGGTTAGGGTTAAGGTTATGGCTAAGGTTTGGGTTAGTTTTCAGGTTCGTGTTAAGGTTGTGTTTCGTGTTAGGGTTAAGTTTACGGGTTCTGTTTAGTTTTAGGGTTGGGGTTATGTTTAAGGTTAGGGTTAAGTTTAGTGTTACAGTTAGGGTTAGGGTTACGTTTTGTGTTAGGCGTTGTGGTTGGGGTGAGGTTTAGGTTTAGGGTTAGGGTTGGGTAGGGTTAGGATTATGGTTACGGTAAGGTGTTAGGTGTTAGAGGTGTAGTTTAGGGTTAGGGTTTGGGTGAGGGTTCCGGTTAGGCATTGTGGTTCTGGTCATGGTTAGGATTGGTTTAGGGTTAGGGTTAGGTTTATGATTAGGTTTCGGGTTAGTGTTAGAGTTAGAGTTAGGGTGAGAGCTACCTTTAAGGTTAGGGTTAGGTTTTGGTGTTATGGGTTAGGTTTGGGGTTAGGGTTAGGGTTATCATTAGGGCTTAGGTGTTCAGGTTAGTGTTAGGGTTAGGGATAGCATTAGGGTAAGGGTTGTGGGATACCGTTAGGGGTTAGAGTGAGTGTTACGGTTAGTTTTACATTTAAGGCGAGGGTTTAGGATAAGTGTCCCGATTATCGTTAGACATAGAGTTAGGGGTAGGTTTACGTTTAGGGTTAGGTGTAGGGTAAGATTTAGCTTTAGTTTCAGGTTTAGGGGTAGAGTTAGTGTTCTATTTAGGGTCAAGGTTAGAGTTCGGGTTAGGGTTAGGATTAGGTCTAGGGTTAGGATTAGGTTTAGGGTTAGGTTGAGGGGTATTTTAAGGGTTAGGTTTAGGGTTACAGGTGGACTAGCATTATGGTTAGAGTTAGATTTAATGTTAGGGGTTGGGTTAGGTTTAGGTTTAGGTTTAGGACTAAGGTTAGCGTTAGGGTTTGGATGAAGTTTAGGATAGGGTGAGGGTTATTTTTAGGGTTAGGGCTAGACTTTGGGTTTGTGTTCATGTTAGTGCTAAGGTTAGGTTTAGGGTTCAGGTTAGGGTTAGTGGTTATGTTCAGATTAGGTTTAGGTTTAGGGTTAGTGTGAAGTTTAGGTTAAGGGTGAGGGTTAGGATAAGGGTTTGCATTAGGGTTTGGATTCTAGTTAGGGTTAGAGTTTAGGTTTAGGGTGTTAGGGTTAGGTTTATGGTTAGGGAAGGGTTAAGTTTAGGGTTAACGTTAGGGTTAGCGTTAGATTAGGGTTACTGTTCGTCTTCGGGTTAGGGTTAGGGATAATGTGAGGGATAGATAGCATTAGGTTTAGGGTTGGGGATACGGTTAAGGGTTAGGTTTAGGTTTACATTGAAGGTGAAGGTTTAGGGTAATTGTTATGGTTAGGGTTAGAGTTAGAGTTAGGCTTATGGTTAGGGTGAAGTTTCAGTTAATAGTCAGGGTTAGGGTTAAGGTTAGAGTTATGCTTAAGGTTAGTGTCAGGGTTAGGTTGAAGGTAGGGGTAAGGTTAGGGTTTAGGCTAGGTTTACGGTAAAGGGTAGGGCTAGGTTAGGGTTAGGGTTAGGGTTAGAGTTAGAGTTAGTGCTAGGGTTTAGGCTTAGGGTTAGGGTCAGGTTTAGAGTTATTGTGAGGGTTAGGGTTAAGTTCGAGTTAAGGTTAGTGTTAAGTTTAGGGTTAGGGTAAGGGTTAGGATTAGGTCAAGGTTAAGGTTAGCATTAGGGATAGGGGTAGGATTAGGGAAAGGGTTAGCGATTCATGTGATGGTTAGTGTTAGGTTTACAGTTTAGCTGATGTTTTAGAGTGTTATGGTTAGGGGTATGGTTAGAGTTAGGGTTAGGGTTAGGTTTAGGGTTAGGGCTAGACTGAGGGGATAGTTTAGGGTTAGGTTTAGTTTCAGGTTAGGCTTAGGCTTACGTTTAGGGTGAAGCATACTTTAAGGATGAGGGTTAGGACTAGTGTTAGCGTTACGTGTTTGCGTTAAGGTTAGGGTTAGATTTAGGGTTAGTATTAGGGTCAGGTTTACGTGTTTGGGTTAATGCTAGGGTCAGGTTTAGGCTTAGGTTTAGGGTTAGGGTTAGGGTTCAGTTTAGGGTTAGTGTTAGGGTGCATTTAAAGTTAAGGGCGAGTGTTGAGCTCAGGTTAGCGTTAGGTGTTAGGGTTAGGGTTAAGGTTAGGATTAGGTTTAGGGTTAAGTTTAGGTTTCTGCTTAGGTTTAGAGTACATGTTAGGGTTAAGTCATTGTTAGGTTTAGGGCTAGGTTAAGGTTAGAGATAGGGTTAGGTTAAGGGTTGGGGTTAGGTTTAGATGTTAGGGTGAGGGTTAGTTCTAGGTTTCCATTTAAGCTGAGTGTGTAGGGTAAGTTTTAGGGTTAGGATTAGGGTTAGGGTTAGAGTTAGGTTCAGGTTTGGGTTAGGTTGATGGTTAGGATTAGGGTTAGGGTCAGGGTTAGGCGGAGATTTAGTGTTATATTTAGTTTTAGGGTTAGAGTTAGGGTGAAGTTTATGTTAAGCGTGAGGGTTAGGGTTAGGGGTTAGGGTTCAGGTTATGGTCCGGGTTAGGGTTAGGTTTACATTTAGGGTTAGGTTTAAGTTTAGTTTTATTTTTGGTTAAGGTTAGGGTTTGGATGAAGTTAGGGGAGGTTTAGGGTCATGGTTAGGGTGAATTTTGGTTAAGAGTGAGGGTTCAGTTTAGGGTTAGGTTTACGGTTTGTGTTAGGCATTGTGGTTGGTGTGAGGATTAGGTTTAGGATTAGGGTTGGGTAGGGTTAGGATTATGGTTATGGTAAGGTGTTAGGGATTAGAGGAGTAGTTTTGGGTTAGGGCTTGGGTGAGGGTTCCGGTTAGGCATTGTGGTTCTGGTCATGGTTAGGTTTGGTTTAGGGTTAGGGTTAGTTTTATGATTAGGTTTCGGGTTAGTGTTAGAGTTAGGGTTAGGCTTTGGTGCTAGGGGTTAGGTTTTGGGTTAGGGTTAGGGTTATCGTTAGGGCTTAGGTTTTCAGGTGAGTGTTAGGGTTAGGGTTAGGGATAGCATTAGGGTTAGCTTTTGGGGGTACGGTTAGGGGTTAGGTGAGGGTTACAGTTAGTATTGCAGTTAAGGTTAGGTTTTAGGACAAGTGTTAGGATTAGGGTTAGAGTTAGAGTTAGGGTTAGGTTTAGGGTTAGGTGCAGGGTAAGTTTTAGGTTTAAGTCCTGGTTTAGGGTTAGAGTTAGTGTTCTCTTTAGGGTCAAGTTTAGAGTTCGGGTTAGGTTTAGGATTAGGTCTATTGTTGGGCTTAGGATTAGGGTTAGGTTCAGAGCTATTGTAAGGCTTAGGTTTAGGGTTACAGATGGACTAGCTTTACGGTTAGAGTTAGGTTTAAGGTTAGGGTTTGGGCTAGGTTTACGTTTACGGTTATGGTTAGGGTTAGGATTTGGTTGAAGTTTAGCATAGGCTGAGGGTTACTTTTAGGGTTAGGGCTAGAGTTTGGGTTTGTGTTCAGGTTAGTGTTATGGTTAGATTTAGGGTCCAGTTTAGGGTTAGGGGTTATGTTTAGTGTTAGGGTTAGTTTTAGGTTTAGGGTTAGTGTGAAGTTTAGGTTAAGGGTGAGAGTTAGGGTTAGGGTTAGGGTTAGGATTAGGGTTAGTGTTAGACGTTAGGTTTAGGCTGCTAGTTTTAGGTTTATGGTTAGGGTAGGTTTAAGTTTAGGGTTAATGTTAGGGTTAGTGTTAGATTAGGGTTACTGTTCGTGTTAGGGTTACAGTTAGGGTTAGGGATAGCATTAGGTTTAGGGTTAGGAATATAGTTAGGGGTTAGGGTGAGGGTTGGGGATATGGTGAGGGTTAGGTTTAGGTTTACAGTTAAGGTGAGGGTTTAGGGTAATTGTTATGGTTAGGGTTAGAGTTAGGGTCATGGTGAAGTTTCAGTTAATAGTGGGGTTCAGGGTTAATGTTAGATTTAGGGTTAAGGTTAGTGTTAGGGTTAGGTTTAGGTTAGGGTTAAGGTAGCGGTCAGGTTAGGGTTAAGACTAGGTTTACGGTAAAGTGTAAGGCTAGGTTAGGGTTAGGTTTAGAGTTAGTGCTAGGGTTTAGGGTTAGGGTTAAGGTCAGGTTTAGAGTTATTGTTAGGTTTACGGTTAAGGTTAGGGTAGAGTTCAGGTTAAGTTGAAGGTTAGGGTAAGAGTTAGGTTTATGTCAGGTTTAGGGTTAGGATGAGGGATAGGGTTAGGGTTAGGGAAAGGGTTAGGGTTTCGTGTGAGGATTAGTGTTATGTTTACATTAAGCTGATGTTTTTGGGTGTTACAGTAATGTTTAGGGTTAGAGTTAGGTTAGGTTTAGAGTTAGGGCTAGAGTATGGTGATAGTGCTTTAGGTTTAGGTTTAGGGTGGAATTTAGGTTAAGGATGAGGGTTAGGGTTGGGGTAGGTGTTTGGATTAAGGTTAGGGTCAGGTTTAGGGTTTTGGTTTAGAGTTCAGGTTAGATTCAGGGTTAGGGTTAGATTTAGGTTTAGGGTTAGGGTTAGGTTTAGTGTTAGTTTAGCTTAGGGTTAGGGTTTGAATGAAGTTAGGGTAGGTTTAGGGTTATGGTTAGGTTGAAATTTTGGTTAAGTGTGAGGGTTTGGTTTCGGGTTAGGATTAGAGTTAGGGTTAGTGGTTAAGGTTAGGTTTAGGGTTAAGGTTAGGTTTAGGCTAAGCATTAGGGTTAGAGTTAGGGTTAGTGGTTAGTGTTTCAGTTAGGTTTAGGATAGGGTTATAATTAGGGTTAAGTTTAGGGTTACGGTAAGAGTTAGATTTACGTTTACAGTTAAGGTGAGGGTTTTGCGTAACTGTTACGGTTAGGGTTAGGGCTAGGTTTAGGGTTCGAGTTGGGTTAGGGGTTAGGTTTAGGTTAAGTTTATGGTAGGCTTAAAGTTAGGGTTAAGGTTAGGTTAGGGTTAGGGTCAGGGTTAGGATTAGAATTAGGTTTTGGGCAAGGGTTAGTGTCAGAGTTATTATAAGGGTTAGGTTTAGGGTTACAGATGGGCCAAGGTTAAGGTTAGGGTTAGGTTTAGGGGTTGGATTAGGGTTAAAGTTAGGGTTAGCTTTAGGTTAGGGATAGGGTGAAGTAAAGTAGGGTGAGGGTTAGGGATATGGCTAAGGTTTGGGTTCGTTTTCAGGTTAGTGTTAAGTTTATGTTTAGGGTTAGCGTTAAGTTTATGGGTTCTGTTTAGTTTTAGGGTTAGGGTTAGATTTTAGGTTAGGGTTAAGTGTAACAGTTAGGGTTACGATTTGTGTTAGGCATTGTGGTTGGGGTGAGTGTTAGGTTTATGGTTAGGGTTGGGTAGAGTTAGGATTATGGTTATGGTAAGGTGTTAGGGTTTAGAGGTGTAGTTTAGGGTTAGGGTTTGGGTGAGGGTTTCGCTTAGGCATTGTGGTTCTGGTCATGGTTAAGTTTGGTTCAGAGTTAGGGTTAGGTTTATGATTAGGTTTCGGGTTAGTGTTAGAGTTAGGGTGAGGGATAGTGTTAAGGTTTAGGTTAGGTTTTGGTGTTATGGGTTAGGGTTTGCGTTAGGGTTTGCGTTAGAAAGAAAAGAGAATAGCAAGAGGCCTTTTCTCCCCGGCTGCTTTCCCAAGCCCTTCCAGCTAAAACTATGTCGTTGCTCCTCTGGAAGGATCCCTGCACCGCGAAGTAGGTTTTCAGAAGAAGCCCTGCGTTTGCAAGAGCAAAGGAGCAATTCGTTGCAGGAAAGAGGAAGGAAGGAAAGTTTCTCTCCCTCTGCCTGCTTTGCTCAGAGGACTGGATGAAGTCAGGGAGTTCTCCCTTTCACTGAGAAACGTGTAGGCTGCTGTTGCCTGTGCGCTCTCTTCTTTGCAAAAGGGTCTGCAGTTCCACGCTTTGAACCGTGGAAAGGCGCTGGGCTCTGCTAAGACTTCCACCGGCACTTCGTTTGCCCTGGGCCAAAGCGAGCCTTCACATTAGCTGAACGCTAACACTGCATACTCGTTCCACTTCCAGAACAGGACTACCGCTAGGCAGTTCTCCGGGGGAAAACGGCCCTTCGCGAAGGGCAGATCTGCCGAGCTCATTGCGGAAAAGCGAAAGCAAAGGACGCTTTTCTCCCTCTAACCGCCTTCGTCAGAGGAACGGGGGAAGTCACAGTGTTCTTTCTCTCACTGAGATACACACAATCTGACGTTGCCTCTGAGCTCCGTTGCTGGCAAAGAACTGAAACTGACATACATTCCCGGAGAGAAACACAGGGCTTTGCTAGGATTTCTCTAGGCAGTGTGTTTTCACTGGGCCTCACTGTATCAACACTATCTCGCCAGGGCAACACTGCGTGGAATTTCCTCTGCCAGGAGAGAGCTGCTGCTTTGTAGTTTGTGCTGGGAATCCTTGCTTTCGCAAGTGCCATTTGACCGCATTCAGGCAGAAAGAAAAGAGAATAGCAAGAGACCTTTCCTCCCCGGCTGCTTTCCCAAGACCTTCCAGCTAAAACTATGTCGTTGCTACTCTGGAAGGATCCCTGCACCGCGACGTAGGTTTTCAGAAGAAGCCCTGCGTTTGCAAGAGCAAATGAGGAATTCGTTGCAGGAAAGTGGAAGGAAAGAAAGTTTCTCTCCTTCGGCCTGCTTTGCTCAGAGGACTGGATGAAGTGAGGGAGTTCTCCCTTTCACTGAGAAATTGCCGGCTGCTGTTGCCTGTGCGCTCTCTTCTTTGCAAAAGAGTCTGCAGTTCCACGCTTTGAACCGTGGAAAGGCGCCGGGCTCTGCTAAGATTTCCCCCGGCGCTTCGTTTGCCCTGGGCCAAAGCGAGCCTTCACATTAGCTGAACGCTAACACTGCATACTCGTTCCACTTCCAGAACAGGGCTACCGCGAGGCAGTTCTCCGGGGGAAAACGGCCCTTCGCGAAGGGCATATCTGCCGAGCTTATTGCGGGAAAGCGAAAGCAAAGGACGCTTTTCTCCCTCTAACCGCTTTCGTCAGAGGAACGGGGGAAGTCACAGTGTTCTTTCTCTCACTGAGATACACACAATCTGACGTTGCCTCTGAGCTCCGTTGCTGGCAAAGAACTGAAACTGACATACATTCCTGTGGGGAAACACAGGGCTTTGCTAGGATTTCTCTAGGCAGTGTGTTTTCCCTGGGCCTCACTGTACCAACACTATCTCGCCAGGGCAACACTGCATGGGATTTCCTCTGCCAGGAGAGAGCTGCTGCTTTCTAGTTTGTGCTGGGAAACCTTGCTTTGGCAAGTGCCAATTGACTGCATTCGGGCAGAAAGAAAAGAGAATAGCAAGAGGCCTTTTCTCCCGGGCTGCTCTCCCAAGCCCTTCCAGCTAAAACTATGTCGTTGCTCCTCTGGAAGGATCCCTGCACCGCGACGTAGTTTCTCAGAAGAAGCCCTGCGTTTCCAAGAGCAAATGAGGAATTCGTTGCAGGAAAGAGGAAGGAAAGAAAGTTTCTCTCCCTCTGCCTGCTTTGCTCAGAGGACTGGATGAAGTCAGGGAGTTCTCCCTTTCACTGAGAAACGTGCAGGCTGCTGTTGCCTGTGCGCTCTCTTCTTTGCACAAGAGTCTGCAGTTCCACGCTTTGAACCGTGGAAAGGCGCCGGGCTCTGCTAAGACTTCCCCGGGCCCTTCGTTTGCCCTGGGACAAAGCGAGCCTTCACATTAGCCCAACGCTAACACTGCATACTCGTTCCACTTCCAGAACAGGGCTACCGCGAGGCAGTTCTCCGGGGAAAAACGGCCCTTCGCGAAGGGCAGATCTGTCGAGCTCATTTCGGAAAAGCGAAAGCAAAGGACGCTTTTCTCCCTCTAACTGCTTTCGTCAGAGGAACGGGGGAAGTCACAGTGTTCTTTCTCTCACTGAGATACACACAATCTGACGTTGCCTCTGAGCTCCGTTGCTGGCAAAGAACTGAAACGGACATACATTCCTGTGGGGAAACACAGGGCTTTGCTAGGATTTCTCTAGGCAGTGTGTTTTCCCTGGGCCTCACTGTAGCAACACTATCTCGCCAGGGCAACACTGAATGGGATTTCCTCTGCCAGGAGAGAGCTGCTGCTTTGTAGTTTGTGCTGGGAAACCTTGCCTTGGCAGGTGCCAATTGACCGCATTCGGGCAGAAAGAAAAGAAAATATCAAGAGGCCTTTTCTCCCCGGCTTCTGAGCCAAGCCCTTCCAGCTAAAACTATGTCGTTGCTCCTCTGGAAGGATCCCTGCACCGTGACGTAGTTTTTTAGAAGAAGCCTTGCGTTTGCAAGAGCAAATGAGAAATTCGTTGCAGGAAAGAGGAAGGAAAGAAAGTTTCTCTCCTTCTGCCTGCTTTGCTCAGAGGACTGGATGAAGTCAGGGAGTTCTCCCTTTCACTGAGAAACGTGCGGGCTGCTGTTGCCTGTGCGCTCTCTTCTTTGCAAAAGAGTCTGCAGTTCCACGCTTTGAACCGTGGAAAGGCGCCGGGCTCTGCTAAGATTTCCCCCGGCGCTTCGTTTGCCCTGGGCCAAAGCGAGCCTTCACATTAGCTGAACGCTAACACTGCATACTCGTTCCACTTCCAGAACAGGGCTACCGCGAGGCAGTTCTCCGGGGGAAAACGGCCCTTCGCGAAGGGCAGATCTGCCGAGCTCATTGCGGGAAAGCGAAAGCAAAGGACGCTTTTCTCCCTCTAACCGCTTTCGTCAGAGGAACGGGGGAAGTCACAGTGTTCTTTCTCTCACTGAGATACACACAATCTGACGTTGCCTCTTTGCTCCGTTGCTGGCGAAGAACTGAAATGGACATACATTTCTTTGGGGAAACATAGGGCTTTGCTAGGATTTCTCTAGGCAGTGTGTTTTAAACCCCTAACAACAAACAACACTAACCCTCTAACAACAACAAACACTAACCTCCTGAATAAAAGCAACACTAACCCCCTAACAACAACCAACACTAACCCCCTAACAAGAAACAACACGAAAACCCTAACAACAAACTCCACTAAACCCCAAGAAACAACTCTAAACGCCTAAAAACAAAGAATACTAAACACTTAACAACAAACAACACTAACACCCTAACCACAACCAACCCTAACATCATAACAACAAAGAACACTAACACCCTAAGAACAAACAACACTAACCCGCAACAAAAAACAACAGTAACCCCCTTAGAACAAGAACCCTAACCCCCTAACAACAAACAACCCTAAACCATTAATAACAAACAAAACTAACCCCGGAACAACAAACAACACTAACCCCCTAACAACAGACAACACTAAGCCCTTAACAACAAACAACCCTAACCCCGAACAAGAAACATCCCTAACGCCTTAACAACGAACAACATAACCAAACAGCAAACAACACTAACCCACTAAGAACAAACACTAACCCCGTAACAACAAACTACCCTAACCCCGTAACAACAAACAACCCTAACTTACTAACAACAAACAACATTAACCAGCTAACAACAAACAACACTAACCCCCTAACAACTAATAACCCTAAATCCCTAATAACAAACAACACTAACCCCTAACAACAAAAAACTCTAATACACTAACAACAAACAACCCTAACACGCTAAAAACCAACAACACTAACCCCCAACCACAAACACCACTAACCCAATCAAAACAAAAAACACTAACCCCCTAACAACAACCAACACTTTCCCCGTAACAACAAACAACACTAACCCCCTAGC
The DNA here is from genome assembly GCF_030014295.1 of Loxodonta africana. Classification (NCBI taxonomy): domain Eukaryota; kingdom Metazoa; phylum Chordata; class Mammalia; order Proboscidea; family Elephantidae; genus Loxodonta; species Loxodonta africana. Next base: position 578,913 of record NW_026974830.1, on the reverse strand, counting down.
AAGAACCAACACTAACCCCCTAACAAGAAAGAACCCTAATCCCCTAACAACAAACCACCCTAAGCCCCTAACAACAAACAACACTAAACCCCTAACAACAAACAACACTAACCCCCTAACATCAAACTAACCTAACCCCCTAACAACAAACAACCCTAAGCCACTAAAAACAAACAACACTAACCCCCTAACAGGAAACTACCCTAACCTCGTAACCAAAAATACCCTAACCCCGTAAGAACAAACACCCCTAAGCCCCTAACAACAAACAACACTAACACACTAACAACCAACAACCCTAAACCTCTAAAAGCAAACAAAACTAACCCCCTAACAACTATCAACACCAACACTGTAACAACAAACACTAACCCCCTAAGAACAAACAACCCTAACTCCCTAACAACCAACTACACTAACCTCCTAACCACAAACAGCAATAACCCAGTAAAAACAAAGAACACTAACCCCCTAACAGCAACCAACACTTACCCCCTAAAAACAAACAACACTAACCCCCTAACAGGAAACAACCCTAATCCCCTAACAACAAACAACCCTAAGCCCCTAAGAACAAAAAACTCTAAACACCGAACAACAAACAACACTAAACCCCTAACCACAAACAACACTAACCCCCTAACAACCAACAACACTAACCCCCTAACCACAAACTACACTAACACCCTAACAACAAACAACACTAAACCCCAACAAGAAACAAACCTAAACCCCTAACAACAAACAACACTAACCCCTAACAACCAGCAACACTAACTCCCTAACCCCAAACAGCACTAACCCACTAAGAACAAAAAACACTAACCTACTAACAACAACCAACACTAACGCCCTAAGAACAAACAACACTAACCCCCTAACAACAAACAACCCTAACCCCCTAACAACAAACAACCGTAACCAAACAACAAAGAACCCTAACCCACTAACAACAAACAACACTAACTCTATAACAAGAAACTACACTAACCCCGTAACAACAAAAAATCCTATCCCCGTAATAACAAAGAACACTAACCCCGTAACAACAAACAACCCTAAACCCCTAACAGCAAACAACCCTAACCCCCTAACAACCAATAACCCTAACCGCCTAACAAAAACCAACACTTTCCCCCTAAAAACAAACAACACTAACCCCCTAACAACAAACAACCCTAACCCCCTAAACAACCAGCAACACTAACCCCCTAACCACCAACACCACTAAGCCAGTAAAAACAAAAAAAACTAACCCCCTAGCAACAACCAACACTTATCCCCTAAAAACAAACAACACTAACCCCCAACAAGAAAGAACCCAAATCCTTTAACAGCAAACAACTCTAACCCCCTAACAGCAAAAAACTCTGAACCCCTAACAACAAACAACACTAACCCACTAACAACAAACAACCCTAACCCCCTAACAACAAAGAACCCTGACCCCCTAACAACCAGCAACACTAACCCCCAACCACAAACACTAATACCCTAAGAACAAAAACCACAAAACCCCAACAAGAAACAACCCTAAACAGCTAACAATAAACAACACTAACCTCCTAACAACAACTATCACTAACACCCTAACAACAACCATCCCTAAACCCCCAACAGCAAACGCCACTATCCCCCAACAAGAAACAACCCTAAAACCTAAAAAGAAACATTAACCCCGTAACAACAAACAACACTAACGCTCTAACCACAAAAAACACTAACACCCTAAGAACAAACAACACCAACCCCCTAACAACAAACAACACTAACACCCTAACAACAACAAACCCAAAACCCTTAATAACAAACGCTGACCACGAACAAGAAACATTAACCCCCAACAAAAAAAAGCACAAATCCCCTAACAACAACAACACTAATCCCCTAACAACAAACAACCCTAACCCACTAACAACAAACAACCTTAACTCCCCAAAACAAACAACCCTAACCCCCTAAAAACCAACAACACTAACCCCCTAACAACAAACAACACTTACCCCCTAACAACAAACAATCCTAACACCCTAAAAACAAACAATGCAAACCCCCTAAAAACAAACAACCCTAAAACCCTAAAAACAAACAACACTGAACCCCTAAAAACAAACAACACTAAGCCACTAACAACACACAGCACTAACCCACTAACAACAAGAAACACTAACGCCCTAATGACAAGCAACACTAACACCTAACAACAAACAACACTAAACACCTAACAACCATCGACCCTAATCTCCTAACAAGAAACAACCCTAACGCCCTGACAACAAACAACACTCACCCCCTAACAACAAACAACACTGAACCCCTAACAGAAAAAAAAAATTAACCCCTAATAACAAACAACCCTAACCCCTAACAACAAACAACCCTAACACCCTAACAACAAGCAACACTCAGCCCCTAACAACAAACAACACTAACCCCCAAAAACAAACAACAATAACCAACTAAAAAAACACAATCCTAACCCCCTAACAACAAAAAACACTAATACCCTAAAAACAAACAACTCTAAACAGCTAAAAACAAACAACACTGAACCCCTGATAACAAACAACACTAATCCCCTAACAACAAACAACCCTAACCCACTAAAAACAAACAAAATTGATCCCCTAACAAACAACACTAACCTCCAACAACAAACAACACTAACTCCCTAACATAAAACAACACTAAGCCCCGAACAACAAAAAACTCTAACACACTGACAAATACTCCTAACAGCCTAACAACAAGCAACACTAACGCCCTAAGAACAACAAACCTAAACCCCTAACAACAAACAACACTAACCCACAAACAACAAACAACAATAAACCCCTAACAACAAACAACACTAACCCCCTAACAACAAACAGCCCTAACCCCGTAACAACAAACAAACCTAACCACCTAACAACAAACAACCCTAACAAAATAACAACAAACTACCCTAACCCCCAAAAAACAAACAACCCTAACCCGCAACCACAAACAGCACTAACACCCTAACCACAAACAACACTAACACCCTAACCACAAACAACACTAACCCCGTAAGAACAAACAACACTAACCCCCTAACAACAAACAACACTAACATCCTAACAACAAAAACTACTAAACCCCAACAAGAAATAACCCTAAACCCCTAACAACAAGCACTAACCCCCTAACAACAAACAACACGAAACCCCTAACAAGAAACTAACCTAACCCTGTAACAACAAACAACCCTAACCTCCTAAAAACAAACAATCCTAACCCCCTAATAAACAACAACACTAACCCCCTAACCACAAACAACACTAACACCCTAACAACAAAAACTACTAAACCCCAACAAGAAACAACCCTAAACCCCTAACAACAAACACTAACCCCCTAACAACAAACACCACTAACCCCCTAACAACAATCTTAACAACTTAACAACAAACAACACTAACCCCCTAAAAATAAACTACTCTAAACCCCTAACAACAAACAACCCTAACCCCCTAACAACAAACAACCCTAAACCCCTAACAACAAACAACCCTAACCTTCTAACAACAAACAACCCTAACCCCCTAACAAACAACAACACTAACACCCTAACCACAAACAACACTGACACCCTAACAACAAAAACTACGAAACCCCAACAAGAAACAACACTAAACCCCTAACAACAAACACTAACGCCCTAACAACAAACAACACTAAACCCCTAACAAGAAACTAACCTAACCCTGTAACAACAAACAACCCTTACCTCCTAACAACAAACAACCCTAACCCACTAACAAACAACAACACTAACCCCCTAACCACAAACAACACTAACACCCTAACAGCAAAAACTACTAAACCCCAACAAGATACTATCCTAAACCCCTAACAACAAGCACTAACGAATTAAAAACAAACAACACTAAACCCCTAACAAGAAACTAACCTAACCCCGTAACAACAAACAACCCTAACCTCCTAAGAACAAACAACCTTAACCCCCTAACAACAAACAACCTTAAACCCCTAACAACCAACAACGCTCACCCCCTAACCACAAACAGCACTAACAGCCAAACCACAAACAACACTAACACCCTAACAACAAAAAACACTAACTCCCTCACAACAAACACCACTAACTCCCTAACAACAATCCTAACAACCTAACAACAAACAACACTAACCCCTAAAAATAAACTACTCTAAACACCTAACAACAAACAACCCTAACCCCCTAACAACAAACAACCCTAAACCCCTAAAAACAAACAACCCTAACCCCCTAACAACAAATAACCCTAAACCCCTAACAACAAACAACATTAACCTTCTAACAACAAACAACCCTAACCCCCTAAGAAACAACAACACTAACCCCCTAACCACAAACAACACTAACACCCTAACAACAAAAACTACTAAACCTCAACAAGAAACAACCCTAAACCCCTAAGAACAAACAGTAACCCCCTAACAACAAACAACACTAAACCCCTAACAAGAAACTAATGTAACCCCGTAACAGCAAACAACCCTAACCTCCTAACAACACACAACCTTAAACCCCTAACAACAAACAATCCTAACCCCCAACAACCAACAACGCACACCCCCTAACCACAAACAACACTAACACCCTAACCACACACAACACTAACCCCGTAAGAACAAACAACACTAAGCCCCTAACCACAAACAACACTAACACCCTAACAACAAAAATTACTAAACCCCAACAAGAAACAACCCTAAACCCCTAACAACAAACACTAACCCCCTAACAACAAACAACACTAAACCCCTAAAAAGAAACTAACCTAACCCCGTAACAACAAACAACCCTAACCTCCTAACAATAAACAACCCTAAACCCCTAAAAACAAACAACACTAACCTCCTAATAACAAACAAACTTAAACCCCTATCAAGAAACAACCCTAAACCCCTAACAACAAACAACACTAACACCCTAACAACAAAAACCACTAAAACCCAACAAGAAACAACACTAAACCCCTAACAACAAACACTAAACCCCTAACAACAAACAACACTAAACCCCTAACAAGAAACTAACCTAACCCTGTAACAACAGACAACCCTAACCTCCTAACAACAAACAACCTTTACCCCCTAACAACAAACAACCTTAAACCCCTAACAACAAACAACACTAACACCCTAACAACAAAAACCACTAAACCCCAACAAGAAACAGCACTAAACCCCTAACAACAAACACTAACCCCCTAACAACAAACAACACTAAACCCCTGACAAGAAACAACCTTACCCCGTAACAACAAAAAACCCTAACCTCTTAACAACAAACAACCTAAACCCCTAACAACAAACAACCCTAAACCCCTAACAACAAACAGCACTAACACCCTAACAACAAAAAACACTAAACCTCAACAAGAAACCACACTAAACCCCTAACAACAAGCAGTAACCCCCTAACAACAAACAACACTAAACCCCTAACAAGAAACTAACCTAACCCTGTAACAACAAACAACCCTAACCTCCTAACAACAAACAACCTTAACCCCCTAACAACAAACAACACTAACACCCTAACAACAAAAACGACTAAACCCCAACAAGAAACAACACTAAACCCCTAACAACAAACACTAACCCCCTAACAAGAAACAACACTAAACCCCTAACAAGAAACTAACCTAACCCTGTAACAACAAACAACCCTAACCTCCTAACAACAAACAACCTTAACCCCCTAACAGCAAACAACCCTAAATCCCTAACAACAAACACTCCTAACCCCCTAACAACCAACAACGCTCACCCCCTAACCACAATTAGCACTAACACCCTAACCACAAACAACACTAACCCCGTAAGAACAAACAACACTAACCCCTAACAACACACAACACTAACACCGTAACAACAAAAACTACTAAACCCCAACAGGAAACAACACTGAACCCCTAACAACAAACACTAACCCCCTAACAACAAACAACACTAAACCCCTAACAAGAAATTTACCTAACCCTGTAACAACAAACAACCCTAACCTCCTAACAACAAACAAACCTAACCCCCTAACAAACAACAACACTCACCCCCTAACCACAAACAACACTAACACTCTAACAACAAAAACTACTAAACTCCAACAAGAAACAACCCTAAACCCCTAACAACAAACACTAACCCCCTAACAACAAACAACACTAAACCCCTAAAGAGAAACTAACCTAACCCCGTAACAACAAACAACCCTAACCTCCTAACAACAAACAACCCTGAACCCCTAACAACAAACAACACTAACACCCTAACAACAAAAAACACTAAACCCCAACAAGAAACAACACTAAACCCCTAACAACAAACACTAACCCCCTAACAACAAACAACACTAAACCCCTAACAAGAAACTGACCTAACCCTGTAACAACAAACAACCCTAACCTCCTAACAACAAACAACCCTAACCCCCTAACAAACAACAACACTAAGCCCCTAACCACAAACAACACTAACACCCTAACAACAAAAACTACTAAACCCCAACAAGAAGCAAACCTAAACCCCTAACAGCAAACACTAACCCCCTAACAACAAGCAATACTAAACCCCTAACAAGAAACTAACCTAACCCCGTAACAACAAACAACAATAACCTCCTAACAGCAAACAACCTTAAACCCCTAACAACAAACAGCCCTAAACCCCTAACAACAAACAACACTAACACCCTAACAACAAAAACCACTAAACCCCAACAAGAAACAACCCTAAACCCCTAAATACAAACAACACTAACCCCCTAACAACCAACAATGCTCACCCCCTAACCACAAACAACACTAACACCCTAACCAAAAACTACACTAACCCCGTAAGAACAAACAACACTAACCCCCTAACAACAAACAACACTAACACCCTAACAACAAAAACCACTAAAGCCCAACAAGGAGCAACCCTAAACCCCTAAATACAAACAATACTAACCCCCTAACCACTAACAACACTAACACCCTAACAACAAAAACCACTAAACCTCAACAAGAAACAACCCGAAACCCCTAAATAGAAACAACACTAACCACCTAACAACAACCCGAACCCCCTAAAAAGAAACAACCCTAACCCCCAACAACAAACTTCTCTAACCCACTAACAACAAACAACCCTAAGCCCCTAACAACAAAGAACCCTAACTCTCTAACAAGAAACAACACTAACCCCCCAACAACAAAAAACACTAACCCCTAACAACAAACACCACTAACCCCCTAACAACAATCCTAACAACCTAACAACAAACAACACTAACCCCCTAAAAATAAACTACTCCAAACCCCTAACAACAAACAACCCTAACCCCCTAACAAACAACAACACTAACCCCCTAACCACAAACAACACTAACACCCTAACAACAAAAACTACTAAACCCCAACAAGAAACAACCCTAAACCCCTAACAACAAACACTAACCCCCTAACAACAAACAACACTAAACCCCTAACAAGAAACTAACCTAACCCCGTAACAACAAATAACCCTAACCTCCTAACACCAAACAACCTTAAACCCCTAAAAACAAACAACCTTAAACCCCTAAAAACAAACAACCCTAAACCCCTAACAACAAACAACACTAACCCCCTAACAACAAACAACACTAAACCCCTAACAAGAAACTAACCTAACCCCGTAACAACAAACAACCCTAACCTCCTAACACCAAACAACCTTAAACCCCTAACAACAAACAACCCTAAACCCCTAACAACAAACAACACTAACACCCTAACAACAAAAAGCAGAAAACCCCAACAAGAAATAACACTAAACCCCTAACAACAAACACTAACCCCTAACAACAAACACGACTAAACCCCTAACAAGAAAGTAACCTAACCCTGTAACAACAAACAACCCTAACCTCCTAACAACAAACAACGTTAACCCCCTAACAACAAACAATCCTAAACCCCTAAAAACAAACAACCCTAACCCCCTAACAACAAACAACCCTAAACCCCTAACAACAAACAACCCTAAACCCCAACAACAAACTACTCTAACCCACTAACAACAAACAAGCCTAAGCCCCTAACAACAAAGAACTCTAACTCTATAACAAGAAACAACACTAACCCCCTAACAACAAAAAACACTAACCCCCTAACAACAAACACCACTAACCCCCTAACAACAATCCTAACAACCTAACAACAAACAACACTAACCCCCTAAAAATAAACTACTCTAAACCCCTAACAACAAACAACCCTAACCCCCTAACAACAAACAACCCTAAACCCCTAACAACAAACAACCCTAACCTTCTAACAACAAACAACCCTAACCCCCTAACAAACAACAACACTAACCCCCTAACCACAAACAACACTAACACCCTAACAACAAAAACCACTAAACCCCAACAAGAAACAACACTAAACCCCTCACAACAAACACTAACCCCCTAACAACAAACAACACTAAACCCCTAACAAGAAACTAACCTAACCCTGTAACAACAAACAACCCTAACCTCCTAACAACAAACAACCTTAAACCCCTAACAACAAACAACCCTAAACACCTAACAACAAAGAACACTAACACGCTAACAAAAAAAGCACTAAACCCAAACAAGAAACAACACTAAACCCCTAACAACAAACACTAACCCCCTAACAACAAACAACACTAAACCACTAACAAGAAACTAAACTAACCCTGTAACAACAAACAACCCTAACCTCCTAACAACAATCAACCTTAACCCCTAAAAACAAACAACCTTAAACCCCTAACAACAAAGAATCCTAACCCCCTAACAACCAACAACGCTCAACCCCTAACCACAAACAGCACTAACACCCTAACCACAAACAACACTAACCCCGTAAGAACAAACAACACTAACCCCCTAACAACAAAAACCACTAACACTCTAACAAGAAAAACCACTAAACCCAACAAGAAACAACCCTAAACCCCTAAATACAAACAACACTAACCCCCTAACCACTAACAACACTAACACCCTAACAACAAAAACCACTAAACCTCAACAAGAAACAACCCGAAACCCCTAAATAGAAACAACACTAACCACCTAACAACAACCCGAATCCCCTAAAAAGAAACAACCCTAACCCCCAACAACAAACTACTCTAACCCACTAACAACAAACAACCCTAAGCCCCAAACAACAAAGAACCCTAACACTCTAAAAAGAAACAACACTAACCCCCTAACAACAAACAACACTAAACCCCTAACAACAAACTTACCTAACCCCGTAACAACAAACAACCCTAACCTTCTAACAACAAACAACCTTTAAACCCCTAACAACAAACAACCCTAAACCCCTAACAACAAACAACACTAACACCCTAACAACAAAAACCACTAAACCCCAACAAGAAACACCACTAAACCCCTAACAAGAAACACTAAACACCTAACAACAAACAACACTAAACCCCTAACAAGAAACTAACCTAACCCTGTAAAAACAAACAACCCTAACCTCCTAATAACAAACAACCCTAACCCCCTAACAAACAACAACACTAACCCCCTAACCACAAACAACACTAACACCCTAACAACAAAAACTACTAAACCGCAACAAGAAACAACCCTAAACCCCTAACAACAAACACTAAACCCTAACAACAAACAACACTAAACCCCTAACAAGAAACTAACCTAACCCCGTAAAAACAAACAACCCTAACCTCCTAACAGCAAACAACCTTAAACCCCTAACAACAAACAACCCTAAACCCCTAACAACAAACAACACTAACACCTTAACAACAAAAACCACTAAACCCCAACAAGAAACAACACTAAACCCCTAACAACAAACACTAACACCCTAACAACAAACAACACTAAACCCCTAACAAGAAACTAACCTAAACCTGTAACAACAAACAGCCCTAACCTCCTAACAACAAACCACCTTAACCCCCTAACAACAAACAACCCTAAGCCCCTAACAACAAACAATCCTAACCCCCTAACAACCAACAACTCTCACCCCCTAACCACAAACAACACTAACACCCTAACCACAAACAACACTAACCCCGTAAGAACAAACAACACTAACCCCCTAACCACAAACAACACTAACACCCTAACAACAAAAACTACTAAACCCCAAAAAGAAACAACCCTAAACCCCTAACAACAAACACTAACCCCCTAACAACAAACAACACTAAACCCCTAACAAGAAACTAACCTAACCCTGTAACAACAAACAACCCTAACCTCCTAACAACAAACAACCTTAAACCCCTAACAACAAACAACCCTAAACCCCTAACAACAAAAAGCACTAACACCCTAACAACAAGAGACACTAAACCTCAATAAGAAACAGCACTAAACCCCTAACAACAAACACTAACCCCCTAACAACAAACAACACTAAACCCCTAACAAGAAACTAACCTAACCCTGTAACAACAAACAACCCTAACCTCCTAACAACAAACAACCTTAACCCCCTAACAACAAACAACCCTAAACCCCTAACAACAAACAATCCTAACCCGCTAACAACCAACAACGCACACCCCCTATCCACAAACAACACTAACACCCTAACCACAAACAACACTAACCCCGTAAGAACAAACAACACTAACAACCTAACAACAAACAACACTAACACCCTAACAACAAAAACTACTAAACCCCAACAAGAAACAACCCTAAACCCCTAACAACAAACACTAACCCCCTAACAACAAACAACACTAAACCCCATAAAGAAACTATCCTAACCCCATAACAACAAACAACCCTAACCTCCTAACAACAAACAAACTTAAACCCCTATCAACAAACAACCCTAAACCCCTAACAACAAACAACACTAACACGCTAACAACAAAAACCACTAAAACCCAACAAGAAACAACACTAAACCCCTAACAACAAACACTAAACCCCTAACAACAAACAACACTAAGCCCCTAACAAGAAACTAACCTAACCCTGTAACAACAAACAACCCTAACCTCCTAACAACAAACAACCTTTACCCCCTAACAACAAACAACCTTAAACCCCTAACAACAAACAATCCTAACACCCTAACAACCAACAACGCTCACCCCCTAACCACAAACAACACTAACACCCTAACCACAAACAACACTAACCCCGTAAGAACAAACAACACTAACCCCCTAACAACAAACAACACTAGCACTCTAACAACAAAAACTACTAAACCCCAACAAGAAACAACCCTAAACCCCTAACAACAAACACTAACCCCCTAACAACAAACAACACTAAACCCCTAACAAGAAACTTACCTAACCCTGTAAGAACAAACAACGCTAACCTCCTAAAAACAAACAACCTTAACCCCCTAACAACAAACAACCTTAAACCCCTAACAACAAACACTTACCCCCTAACAGCAAACAACACTAAATCCCTAACAAGAAACTAACCTAACCCCGTAACAACAAACAACCCTAACCTCCTAACAACAAACAACCTTAAACCCCTAACAACAAACAACCCTAAACCCCTAACAACAAACAACAATAACACCCTAACAACAAAAACCACTAAACCCCAACAGGAAACAACACTAAACCCCTAACAACAAACACTAACCCCCTAACAACAAACAACACTAAACCCCTAACAAGAAACTAACCTAACCCTGTAACAACAAACAACCCTAACCTCCTAAGAACAAACAACCTTAACCCCCTAACAAGAAACAACCTTAAACCCCTAACAACAAACAATCCTAACCCTCTAACAACCAACAACGCTCACCCCCTAACCACAAACAACACTAACACCCTAACCACAAACAACACTAACCCCGTAAGAACAAACAACACTAACCCCCTAATCACAAACAACACTAACACCCTAACAACAAAAACTACTAAACCCCAACAAGAAACAATCCTAAACCCCTAACAACAAACACTAACCCCCTAACAACAAACAACACTAAACCCCAAACAAGAAACTAACCTAACCCCGTAACAACAAACAAACCTAACCTCCTAACAACAAACAACACTAAACCCCTAACAAGAAACTAACCTAACTCTGTAACAACAAACAACCCTAACCTCCTAACAACAAACAACCTTAACCCCCTAACAACAAACAACCCTAAACCCCTAACAACAAACAATCCTAACCCCCTAACAACCAGCAACGCACACCCCCTAACCACAAACAACACTAAACCCCTAACAAGAAACTAACCTAACCCCGTAACAACAAACAACCCTAAACTCCTAACAACAAACAACCTTAAACCCCTAACAACAAACAACCCTAAACCCCTATCAACAAACAACACTAACACCCTAACAACAAAAACCACTAAACCCCAACAAGAAACAACACTAAACCCCTAACAACAAACACTAACCCCCTAACAACAAACAACACTAAACCCCTAACAAGAAACTAACCTAACCCTGTAACAACAAACAACCCTAACCTCCTAACAACAAACAACCCTAACCCCCTAACAAACAACAACACTAAGCCCCTAACCACAAACAACACTAACACCCTAACAACTAAAACTACTAAACCCCAACAAGAAACAACCCTAAACCCCTAACAACAAACACTAACCCCCTAACAACAAACAACAATAACCCCTAACAAGATACTAACCTAACCCCGTAACAACAAACAACCCTAACCCCCTAACAACAAACAACCTTAAACCCCTAACAACAAACAACCCTAAACCCCTAACAACAAACAACACTAACACCCTAACAACAAAAACCACTAAACCCCAACAAGAAACAACACTAAACCCCTAACAACAAACACTAACCTCCTAACAACAAACAACTCTAAACCCCTAACAAGAAACTAACCTAACTCTGTAACAACAAACAACCCTAACCTCCTAACAACAAACAACCTTAACCCCCTAACAACAAACAACCCTAAACCCCTAACAACAAACAATCCTAACATCCTAACAACCAACAACGCACACCCCCTAACCAGAAACAACACTAACACCCTAACCACAAACAACACTAACCCCGTAAGAACAAACAACACTAACCCCCTAACAACAAACAACACTAACACCCTAACAACAAAAACTACTAAACCCCAACAAGAAACATTCTTAAACCCCTAACAACAAACACTAACACCCTAACAACAAACAACACTAAACCACTAACAAGAAACTAACCTAACCCCGTAACAACAAACAACCCTAACCTCCTAACAACAAACAACCTTAAACCCCTAAGAACAAACAACTCTAAACCCCTATCAACAAACAACACTAACACCCTAACAACAAAAACCACTAAACCCCAACAAGAAACAACACTAAACCCCTAACAACAAACACTAACCCCCTAACAACAAACAACACTAAACCCCTAACAAGAAACTAACCTAACCCTGTAACAACAAACAACCCTAACCTCCTAACAACAAACAACCTTAACCCCCTAACAACAAACAACCCTAACCCCCTAACAAACAACAACACTAACCCCCTAACCACAAACAACACTAACACCCTAACAACAAAAACTACTAAAAAACAACAAGAAACAACCCTAAAGCCCTAACAACAAACACTAACCCCCTAACAACAAACAACACTAAACCCCTAACAAGAAACTAACCTAACCCCGTAACAACAAACAACCCTAACCTCCTAACAACAAACAACCTTAAACCCCTAACAACAAAAAACCCTAAACCCCTAACAACAAACAACACTAACACCCTAACAACAAAAACCACTAAACCCCAACAACAAACAACCCTAACCCCCTAGCAAACAACAACACTAACACCCTAACCACAAACAACAATAACACCCTAACAAGAAAAACTACTAAACTTCAACAAGAAACAACCTTAAACCCCTAACAACAAACACTAACCCCCTAACAACAAACAACCTTAAACACCTAACAACAAACAACACTAACACCCTAACAATAAAAACCACTAAACCCCAACAAGAAACAACACTAAACCCGTAACAACAAACACTAACCCCCTAACAACAAACAACACTAAACCCCTAACAAGAAACTAACCTAACAATGTAACAACAACCCTAACATCCTAACAACAAACATCCTTAACCCCCTAACAACAAACAACCCTAAACCCCTAACAACAAACAATCTTAACCCCCCAACAACCAACAACGCACACCCCCTAACCACAAACAACACTAACACCCTAACCACAAACAACACTAACCCCGTAAGAACAAACTACACTAACGCCCTAAGAAAAAACAAAACTAACACCCTAACAACAAAAACTACTAAACCCCAACAAGAAACAACCCTAAACCCCTAACAACAAACACTAACCCCCTAACAACAAACAACACTAAACCCCTAACAAGAAACTAACCTAACCCCGTAACAACAAACAACCCTAACCTCCTAACAACAAACAACCTTAAACCCCTAACAACAAACAACCCTAAACCCCTAACAACAAACAACACTAACACCCTAACAACAAAAACTACTAAACCCCAACAAGAAACAACCCTAAACCCCTAACAACAAACACTAACCCCCTAACAACAAACAACACTAAACCCCTAACAAGAAACTAACCTAACCCTGTAACAACAAACAACCCTAACCTCCTAACAAAAAACAACCTTAACCCCCTAACAAACAACAACACTAACCCCCTAACCACAAACAACACTAACACCCTTACAACAAAAACTACTAAACCCCAACAAGAAACAGCCCTAAACCCCTAACAACAAACACTAACCCCCTAACAACAAAAAACACTAAACCCCTAACAAGAAACTAACCTAACCCCGTAACAACAAACAACCCAAACCTCCTAACAACAAACAACCTTAACCCCCTAACAACAAACAACCCTAAACCCCTAACAACAAACCATCCTAACCCCCTAACAACCAACAACGCACACCCCCTAACCACAAACAACACTAACACCCTAACCACAAACAACACTAACCCCGTAAGAACAAACAACACTAACCCCCTAACAACAAACAACACTAACACCCTAACAACAAAAACTACTAAACCCCAACAAGAAACAACCCTAAACCCCTAACAACAAACACTAACCCCCTAACAACAAACAACACTAAACCCCTAACAAGAAACTAACCTAACCCCGTAACAACAAAC
The DNA here is from genome assembly GCF_030014295.1 of Loxodonta africana. Classification (NCBI taxonomy): domain Eukaryota; kingdom Metazoa; phylum Chordata; class Mammalia; order Proboscidea; family Elephantidae; genus Loxodonta; species Loxodonta africana. Next base: position 563,703 of record NW_026974830.1, on the reverse strand, counting down.
AACCCTAACCTCCTAACAACAAACAACCTTAAACCCCTAACAACAAACAACCCTAAACCCCTAACAACAAACAACACTAACACACTAACAACAAAAAACACTAAACCCCAACAAGAAACAACACTAAACCCCTAACAACAAACACTAACCCCCTAACAACAAACAACACTAAACCCCTAACAAGAAACTAACCTAACCCTGTAACAACAAACAACCCTAACCTCCTAACAACAAATAACCCTAACCCCCTAACAAACAACAACACTAACCCCCTAACCACAAACAACACTAACACCCTAACAACAAAAACTACTAAACCCCAACAAGAAACAACCCTAAACCCCTAACAACAAACACTAACCCCCTAACAACAAAAAACACTAAACCCCTAACAAGAAACTAACCTAACCCTGTAAAAACAAACAACCCTAACCTCCTAACAACAAACAACACTAACCCCCTAACAAACAACAACACTAACCCCCTAACCACAAACAACACTAACACCCTAACAACAAAAACTACTAAACCCCAACAAGAAACAACCCTAAACCCCTAACAACAAACACTAACCCCCTAACAACAAACAACACTAAACCCCTAACAAGAAACTAACCTAAACCCGTAAAAACAAACAACCCTAAACTCCTAACAACAAACAACCTTAAACCCCTAACAACAAACAAACCTAAACCCCTAACAACAAACAACACTAACACCCTAACAACAAAAACCACTAAACCCCAACAAGAAACAACACCAAACCCCTAACAACAAACACTAACCCCCTAAAAACAAACAACACTAAACCCCTAACAAGAAACTAACCTAACCCTGTAACAGCAAACAGCCCTAACCTCCTAACAACAAACCACCTTAACCCCCTAACAACAAACAACCCTAAACCCCTAACAACAAACAATCCTAACCCTCTAACAACCAACAACGCACACCCCCTAACCACAAACAACACTAACACCCTAACCACAAACAACACTAACCCCGTAAGAACAAACAACACTAACCCCCTAACAACAAACAACACTAACACCCTAACAACAAAAACTACTAAACCCCAACAAGAAACAACCCTAAATTCCTAACAACAAACACTAACCCCCTAACAACAAACAACACTAAACCCCTAACAAGAAACTAACCTAACCCCGTAACAACAAACAACCCTAACCTCCTAACAACAAACAACCTTAAACCCCTAACAACAAACAACCCTAAATCCCTATCAACAAACAACACTAACACCCTAACAACAAAAACCACTAAACCCCAACAAGAAACAACACTAAACCCCTAACAACAAACACTAACCCCCTAACAACAAACAACACTAAACCCCTAACAAGAAACTATCCTAAACCCGTAACAACAAACAACCCTAACCTCCTAACAACAAACAACCTTAAACCCCTAACAACAAACAACCCTAAACCCCTAACAATAACAACACTAACACCCTAACAACAAAAACCACTAAACCCCAACAAGAAACAACACTAAACCCCTAACAACAAACACTAACCCCCTAACAACAAACAACACTAAACCCCTAACAATAAACTAACCTAACCCTGTAACAACAAACAACCCTAACCTCCTAACAACAAACAACCCTAACCCCCTAACAAACAACAACACTAAGCCCCTAACCACAAACAACACTAACACCCTAACAACTAAAACTACTAAACCCCAACAAGAAACAACCCTAAACCCCTAACAACAAACACTAACCCCCTAACAACAAACAACACTAAACCCCTAACAAGATACTAACCTAACCCCGTAACAACAAACAACCCTAACCCCCTAACAACAAACAACCTTAAACCCCTAACAACAAACAACCCTAAACCCCTAACAAGAAACAACACTAACACCCTAACAACAAAAACCACTAAACCCGAACAAGAAACAACACTAAACCCCTAACAACAAACACTAACCTCCTAACAACAAACAACACTAAACCCCTAACAAGAAACTAACCTAACTCTGTAACAACAAACAACCCTAACCTCCTAACAACAAACAACCTTAACCCCCTAACAACAAACAACCCTAAACCCCTAACAACAAACAATCCTAACCCCCTAACAACCAGCAACGCACACCCCCTAACCACAAACAACACTAAACCCCTAACAAGAAACTAACCTAACCCCGTAACAACAAACAACCCTAAACTCCTAACAACAAACAACCTTAAACCCCTAACAACAAACAACCCTAAACCCCTATCAACAAACAACACTAACACCCTAACAACAAAAACCACTAAACCCCAACAAGAAACAACACTAAACCCCTAACAACAAACACTAACCCCCTAACAACAAACAACACTAAACCCCTAACAAGAAACTAACCTAACCCTGTAACAACAAACAACCCTAACCTCCTAACAACAAACAACCTTAACCCCCTAACAACAAACAACCCTAACCCCCTAACAAACAACAACACTAACCCCCTAACCACAAACAACACTAACACCCTAACAACAAAAACTACTAAAAAACAACAAGAAACATCCCTAAAGCCCTAACAACAAACACTAACCCCCTAACAACAAACAACACTAAACCCCTAACAAGAAACTAACCTAACCCCGTAACAACAAACAACCCTAACCTCCTAACAACAAACAACCTTAAACCCCTAACAACAAAAAACCCTAAACACCTAACAACAAACAACACTAACACCCTAACAACAAAAACCACTAAACCCCAACAACAAACAACCCTAACCCCCTAGCAAACAACAACACTAACACCCTAACCACAAACAACAATAACACCCTAACAAGAAAAACTACTAAACTTCAACAAGAAACAACCTTAAACCCCTAACAACAAACACTAACCCCCTAACAACAAACAACCTTAAACACCTAACAACAAACAACACTAACACCCTAACAATAAAAACCACTAAACCCCAACAAGAAACAACACTAAACCCGTAACAACAAACACTAACCCCCTAACAACAAACAACACTAAACCCCTAACAAGAAACTAACCTAACACTGTAACAACAACCCTAACATCCTAACAACAAACATCCTTAACCCCCTAACAACAAACAACCCTAAACCCCTAACAACAAACAATCTTAACCCCCTAACAACCAACAACGCACACCCCCTAACCACAAACAACACTAACACCCTAACCACAAACAACACTAACCCCGTAAGAACAAACTACACTAACGCCCTAACAACAAACAAAACTAACAGCCTAACAACAAAAACTACTAAACCCCAACAAGAAACAACCCTAAACCCCTAACAACAAACACTAACCCCCTAACAACAAACAACACTAAACCCCTAACAAGAAACTAACCTAACCCCGTAACAACAAACAACCCTAACCTCCTAACAACAAACAACCTTAAACCCCTAACAACAAACAACCCTAAACCCCTAACAACAAACAACACTAACACCCTAACAACAAAAACTACTAAACCCCAACAAGAAACAACCCTAAACCCCTAACAACAAACACTAACCCCCTAACAACAAACAACACTAAACCCCTAACAAGAAACTAACCTAACCCTGTAACAACAAACAACCCTAACCTCCTAACAAAAAACAACCTTAACCCCCTAACAAACAACAACACTAACCCCCTAACCACAAACAACACTAACACCCTTACAACAAAAACTACTAAACCCCAACAAGAAACAGCCCTAAACCCCTAACAACAAACACTAACCCCCTAACAACAAAAAACACTAAACCCCTAACAAGAAACTAACCTAACCCCGTAACAACAAACAACCCTAACCTCCTAACAACAAACAACCTTAACCCCCTAACAACAAACAACCCTAAACCCCTAACAACAAACCATCCTAACCCCCTAACAACCAACAACGCACACCCCCTAACCACAAACAACACTAACACCCTAACCACAAACAACACTAACCCCGTAAGAACAAACAACACTAACCCCCTAACAACAAACAACACTAACACCCTAACAACAAAAACTACTAAACCCCAACAAGAAACAACCCTAAACCCCTAACAACAAACACTAACCCCCTAACAACAAACAACACTAAACCCCTAACAACAAACAACACTAACAGCCTAACAACAAAAACTACTAAACGCCAACAAGAAACAACCCTAAACCCCTTACAACAAACACTAACCCCCTAACAACAAACAACACTAAACCCCTAACAAGAAACTAACCTAAACCCGTAACAACAAACAACCCTAACCTCCTAACAACAAACAACCTTAAACCCCTAACAACAAACAACCCTAAACCCCTAACAACAAACAACACTAACACCCTAACAACAAAAACCACTAAACCCCAACAAGAAACAACACTAAACCCCTAACAACAAACACTAACCCCCTAACAACAAACAACACTAAACCCCTAACAAGAAACTAACCTAACCCTGTAACAACAAACAACCCTAACCTCCTAACAACAAACAACCCTAACCCCCTAACAAACAACAACACTAAGCCCCTAACCACAAACAACACTAACACCCTAACAACTAAAACTACTAAACCCCAACAAGAAACAACCCTAAACCCCTAACAACAAACACTAACCCCCTAACAACAAACAACAATAACCCCTAACAAGATACTAACCTAACCCCGTAACAACAAACAACCCTAACCCCCTAACAACAAACAACCTTAAACCCCTAACAACAAACAACCCTAAACCCCTAACAACAAACAACACTAACACCCTAACAACAAAAACCACTAAACCCCAACAAGAAACAACACCAAACCCCTAACAACAAACACTAACCCCCTAAAAACAAACAACACTAAACCCCTAACAAGAAACTAACCTAACCCTGTAACAGCAAACAGCCCTAACCTCCTAACAACAAACCACCTTAACCCCCTAACAACAAACAACCCTAAACCCCTAACAACAAACAATCCTAACCCTCTAACAACCAACAACGCACACCCCCTAACCACAAACAACACTAACACCCTAACCACAAACAACACTAACCCCGTAAGAACAAACAACACTAACCCCCTAACAACAAACAACACTAACACCCTAACAACAAAAACTACTAAACCCCAACAAGAAACAACCCTAAATTCCTAACAACAAACACTAACCCCCTAACAACAAACAACACTAAACCCCTAACAAGAAACTAACCTAACCCCGTAACAACAAACAACCCTAACCTCCTAACAACAAACAACCTTAAACCCCTAACAACAAACAACCCTAAATCCCTATCAACAAACAACACTAACACCCTAACAACAAAAACCACTAAACCCCAACAAGAAACAACACTAAACCCCTAACAACAAACACTAACCCCCTAACAACAAACAACACTAAACCCCTAACAAGAAACTAACCTAACCCTGTAACAACAAACAACCCTAACCTCCTAACAACAAACAACCTTAACCCCCTAACAACAAACAACACTAAAACCCTAACAACAAACAATCCTAACCCCCTAACAACCAACAACGCTCATGCTCTAACCGCAAACAACACTAACATCCTAACCACAAACAACACAAACCCCGTAACAACAAACAACACTAACCCCCTAACAACAAACAACACTAACACCCTAACAACAAAAACTACTAAACCCCAACAAGAAACAACCCTAAACCCCTAACAACAAACACTAACCCCCTAACAACAAACAACATTAAACCTCTAAAAAGAAACTAACATAACTCCGTAACAACAAACAACCCAAACCTCCTAACAACAAACAACCCTAAACCCCTAACAACAAACAACCCTAACCTTCTAAAAACAAACAACCCTAACCCCCTAACAAACAACAACACTAACCCCCTAACCACAAACAACACTAACACCCTAACAACAAAAACTACTAAACAACAACAAGAAACAACCCTAAACCCCTAACAACAAACACTAACCCCCTAAAAACAAACAACACTAAACGCCTAACAAGAAACTAACCTAACCCCGTAACAACAAACAACCCTAACCTCCTAACAACAAACAACCTTAAACCCCTAACAACAAAAAAAATCCCTAAACCCCTAACAACAAACAACACTAACACCCTAACAACAAAAACCACTAAACCCCAACAAGAAACAACACTAAACCCCTAACACCAAACACTAAGCCCCTAACAACAAACAACACTAAACCCCTAACAAGAAACTAACCTAACCCTGTAACAACAAGCAGACCTAACCTCCTAACAACAAAGAACCTTAACCCCCTAATAACAAACAACTCTAAACCCCTAACAACAAACAATTCTAACCCCTTAACAACGAACAATGCTCACCCCCTAACCACAAACAACACTAACACCCTAACCACAAAAACACTAACCCCGTAAGAACAAAAAACACTAACCCCCTAACAAAAAACAACACTAAACCCCTAACAAGAAACTAACCTAACCCTGTAACAACAAGCAGACCTAACCTCCTAACAACAAAGAACCTTAACCCCCTAACAACAAACGACACTAAACCCCTAACAACAAACAACACTAACACCCTAACAACAAAAACCACTTAACCCCAACAAGAAACAACACTAAACCCCTAACAACAAACACTAACCCTCTAACAACAAACAACACTAAACCCCTAACAAGAAACTAACCTATCCCCGTAACAACAAACAACCCTAACCTCCTAACAACAAACAACCTTAAACCCCTAACAACAAAGAACCCTAAACCCCTAACAACAAACAGCACTAACACCCTAACAACAAAAACCACTAAACCCCAACAAGAAACAACACTAAACCCCTAACAACAAACACTAACCCCCTAACAGCAAACAACACTAAACCCCTAACAAGAAACTAACCTAACCCTGTAACAACAAACAGCCCTAACCTCCTAACAACAAACAAAATTAACCCCCTAACAACAAACAACTCTAAACCCCTAACAACAAACAATCCTAACCCCCTAACAACCAACAACGCTCACCCCCTAACCACAAGCAACACTAAAACCCTAACCACAAACAACACTAACCCCCTAACAACAAACAACACTAACACCCTAACAACAAAAACGACTAAACTCCAACAAGAAACAACCTTAAACCCCTAACAACAAACACTAACCCCCTAACAACAAAAAACCCTAAACCCCTAACAACAAACAACACTAACACCCGAACAATAAAAACCACTAAACCCCAACAAGAAACAACACTAAAACCGTAACAACAAACACTAACCCCCTAACAACAAACAACACTAAACCCCTAACAACAAACATCCCTAAACCCCTAACAACAAACATCCCTGACCTCCTAACAACAATCCACCTTAACCCCCTAACAACAAACAACCCTAAACCCCTAACAACAAACAATCCTAACCCCTTCACAACCAACAACTCTCACCCCCTAAGCACAAACAACACTAACACCATAACCACAAGCAACACTAACCCCGTAAGAACAAACAACACGAACCCCCTAACCACAAACAACACTAACACCCTAACAACAAAAACTACTATACCCCAACAAGAAACAACCCTAAACCCCTAACAACAAACACTAACCCCCTAAAAACAAACAACACTAAACGCCTAACAAGAAACTAACCTAACCCCGTAACAACAAACAACCCTAACCTCCTAACAACAAACAACCTTAAACCCCTAACAACAAAAAAATCCCTAAACCCCTAACAACAAACAACACTAACACCCTAACAACAAAAACCACTAAACCCCAACAAGAAACAACACTAAACCCCTAACACCAAACACTAAGCCCCTAACAACAAACAACACTAAACCCCTAACAAGAAACTAACCTAACCCTGTAACAACAAGCAGACCTAACCTCCTAACAACAAAGAACCTTAACCCCCTAATAACAAACAACTCTAAACCCCTAACAACAAACAATTCTAACCCCTTAACAACGAACAATGCTCACCCCCTAACCACAAACAACACTAACACCCTAACCACAAAAACACTAACCCCGTAAGAACAAAAAACACTAACCCCCTAACAAAAAACAACACTAAACCCCTAACAAGAAACTAACCTAACCCTGTAACAACAAGCAGACCTAACCTCCTAACAACAAAGAACCTTAACCCCCTAACAACAAACGACACTAAACCCCTAACAACAAACAACACTAACACCCTAACAACAAAAACCACTTAACCCCAACAAGAAACAACACTAAACCCCTAACAACAAACACTAACTCTCTAACAACAAACAACACTAAACCCCTAACAAGAAACTAACCTATCCCCGTAACAACAAACAACCCTAACCTCCTAACAACAAACAACCTTAAACCCCTAACAACAAAGAACCCTAAACCCCTAACAACAAACAGCACTAACACCCTAACAACAAAAACCACTAAACCCCAACAAGAAACAACACTAAACCCCTAACAACAAACACTAACCCCCTAACAGCAAACAACACTAAACCCCTAACAAGAAACTAACCTAACCCTGTAACAACAAACAGCCCTAACCTCCTAACAACAAACAAAATTAACCCCCTAACAACAAACAACTCTAAACCCCTAACAACAAACAATCCTAACCCCCTAACAACCAACAACGCTCACCCCCTAACCACAAGCAACACTAAAACCCTAACCACAAACAACACTAACCCCCTAACAACAAACAACACTAACACCCTAACAACAAAAACGACTAAACTCCAACAAGAAACAACCTTAAACCCCTAACAACAAACACTAACCCCCTAACAACAAAAAACCCTAAACCCCTAACAACAAACAACACTAACACCCGAACAATAAAAACCACTAAACCCCAACAAGAAACAACACTAAAACCGTAACAACAAACACTAACCCCCTAACAACAAACAACACTAAACCCCTAACAACAAACATCCCTAAACCCCTAACAACAAACATCCCTGACCTCCTAACAACAATCCACCTTAACCCCCTAACAACAAACAACCCTAAACCCCTAACAACAAACAATCCTAACCCCTTCACAACCAACAACTCTCACCCCCTAACCACAAACAACACTAACACCCTAACAACAAACAACACTAACCCAGGAAGAAAAAACAACACTAACCCCCTAACAACAAACAACACTAACACCCTAAGAACAAAAACCACTAAAGCCCAACAAGAAACAACCCTAAACCCCCAAATACAAACAACACTAATCCCCTAACCACAAACAACACTAACACCCTAACAACAAAAACCACTAAACCTCAACAGGAAACAACCCGAAACCCCTAAATAGAAACAACACTAACCACCTAACAACAACCCTAACCCCCTAACAACAAACAACCCTAACCCCCAACAACAAACTACTCTAACCCACTAACAACAAACAACCCTAACCCCCAACAACAAAAAACACTAACCCCCTAATAACAAACACCACTAACCCCCTAACAACAATCCTAACAACCTAACAACAAACAGCACTAACCCCCTAAAAATAAACTACTCTAAACCCCTAACAACAAACAACCCTAACCCCCTATCAACAAACAACCCTAAAAAACAAACAACAAACAACCCTAACCTTCTAACAACAAACAACCCTAACCCCCTAACAAACAACAACACTAACCCCCTAATCACAAACAACACTAACACCCTAACAACAAAAACTACTAAACCCCAACAAGAAACAACCCTAAACCCCTAACAACAAACACTAACCCCCTAACAACAAACAACACTAAACCCCTAACAAGAAAGTAACCTAACCCTGTAACAACCAACAACCCTAACCTCCTAACACCAAACAACCCTAACCCCGTAACAAAAAACAACACTAACCCCCTAACCACAAACAACACTAACACCGTAACAACAAAAACTACTAAACCCCAACAAGAAACAACCCTAAACCCCTAAAAACAAACAATGCCAACACACTAACAACCAACAAAGCTCACCCCCTAACCACAAACAACACTAACACCCTAACCACAAACAACACTAAACCCGGAAGAACAAACAACACTAACCCCCTAACAAACAACAACACTAACCCCCTAACCACAAACAACACTAACACCCTAACAACAAAAACCACTAAACCTCAAAAAGAAACAACCCGAAAACCCTAAATAGAAACAACAATAACCACCTAACAACAACCCTAACCCCCTAACAACAAACAACCCTAACCCCCAACAACATACTACTCTAACCCACTAACAACAAACAACCCTAAGCCCTTAACAACAAAGAACCCTAACTCTATAACAAGAAATAACACTAGCCCCCTAACAACAAACAACACTAAACCCCTAAAAATAAACTACTCTAAACCCCTAACAACAAACATACCTATCCCCCTAACAACAAACAACCCTAAACCCCTAACAACAAACAAAACTAACCTTCTAACAGCAAAGAACCCTAACCCCCAAAAAACAACAACACTAACCCCCTAACCAAAAACAACACTAACACCCTAACAACAAAAACTACAAAACCCCAACAAGAAACAACCCTAAACCCCTAACAACAAACACTAACCCCCTAACAACAAACAACACTAATCCCCTAACAAGAAACTAACCTAACCCCGTAACAACAAACAACCCTAACCTCCTAACAACAAACAACCTTAAACCCCTAACAACAAACAACCCTAAACCCCTAACAATAAACAACACTAACACCCTAACAACAAAAACCACTAAACCCCAACAAGAAACAACACTAAACCCCTAACAACAAACACTAACACCCTAACAACAAACAACACTAAACCCCTAAGAACAAACAATCCTAACCCCCTAACAACCAACAACGCTCACCCTTAACCACAAACAACACTAACACCCTAACCACAAACAACACTAACCCCGTAAGAACAAACAATGCTAACCCCCTAACCACGAACAACACTAACACCCTAACAACGAAAACTACTAAACCCCAACAAGAAACAACCCTAAACCCCTAACAACAAACACTAACCCCCTAACAACAAACAACACTAAACCCCTAACAAGAAACTAACCTAACCCTGTAACAATAAACAACCCTAACCTCCTAACAACAAACAACCTTAACCCCCTAACAACAAACAACGCTAAACCCCTAACAACAAACAATCCTAACCCCCTAACAACCAACAACGCTCACCCCCTAACCACAAACAACACTAACACCCTAACAACAAAAACCACTAAACCTCAAAAAGAAACAACCTGAAACCCCTAAATAGAAACAACAGTAACCACCTAACAACAACCCTAATCCCCTAAGAACAAACAACCCTAACCCCCAACAACAAACTACTCTAACCCACTAACAACAAACAACCCTAAGCCCCTAACAACAAAGAAACCTAACTCTCTAACAAGAAACAACACTAGCCCCCTAACAACAAAAAACACTAAACCCCTAACAACAAACACCACTAACCCCCTAAAAATAAACTACTCTAAACCTCTAACAACAAACAACCCTATCCCCCTAACAACAAACAACCCTAAACCCCTAACAACAAACAAACCTAACCTTCTAACAGCAAACAACCCTAACCCCCAACAAACAACAACACTAACCCCCTAACCACAAACAACACTAACACCCTAACAACAAAAACTACTAAACCCCAACAAGAAACAACACAAAACCGCTAACAACAAACACTAACCCCCTAACAACAAACAACACTAAACCCCTAACAAGAAACTAACCTAACCCTGTAACAACAAACAGCCTTAACCTCCTAACAACAAACCACCTTAACCCCCTAACAACAAACAACCCTAAACCCCTAACAACAAACAATCCTAACCCCCTAACAACCAACAACTCTCACCCCCTAACCACAAACAACACTAACACCCTAACCACAAACAACACTAACACCCTAACAACAAAAACTACTAAACCCCAAGAAGAAACAACCCTAAACCCCTAACAACAAACACTAACCCCCTAGCAACAAACCACACTAAACCCCTAACAAGAAACTAACCTAACCCCGTAACAACAAACAACCCTAACCTCCTAACAACAAACAACCTTAAACCCCTAACAACAAACAACCCTAAACCTCTAACAACAAACAACACTAACACCCTAACAACAAAAAACACTAAACCTCAACAAGAAACAAGACTAAACCCCTAACAACAAACACTAACCCCCTAACAACAAACAACACTAAACCCCTAACAAGAAACTAACCTAACCCTGTAACAACAAACAACCCTAACCTCCTAACAACAAACAACCCTAACCCCCTAACAAACAACAACACTAACCCCCTAACCACAAACAACACTAATACCCTAACAACAAAAACTACTAAACCCCAACAAGAAACAACCCTAAACCCCTAACAACAAACACTAACCCCCTAACAACAAACAACACTAAACCCCTAACAAGAAACTAACCTAACCCCGTAACAACAAACAACCCTAACCTCCTAACAACAAACAACCTTAAACCCCTAACAACAAACAACCCTAAACCCCTAACAACAAACAACACTAACACCCTAACAACAAAAACTACTAAACCCCAACAAGAAACAACACTAAACCCCTAACAACAAACACTAACCCCCTAACAACAAACAACACTAAACCCCTAACAAGAAACTAACCTAACCCTGTAACAACAAACAGCCTTAACCTCCTAACAACAAACCACCTTAACCCCCTGACAACAAACAACCCTAAACCCCTAACAACAAACAATCCTAACCCCCTAACAACCAACAACTCTCACCCCCTAACCACAAACAACACTAACACCCTAACCACAAACAACACTAACCCCGTAAGAACAAACAACACTAACCCCCTAACCACAAACAACACTAACACCCTAACAACAAAAACTACTAAACCCCAAAAAGAAACAACCCTAAACCCCTAACAACAAACACTAACCCCCTAACAACAAACAACACTAAACCCCTAACAAGAAACTAACCTAACCCCGTAACAACAAACAACCCTAACCTCCTAACAACAAACAACCTTAAACCCCTAACAACAAACAACCCTAAACCCCTAACAACAAACAACACTAACACCCTAACAACAAAAAACACTAAACCCCAACAAGAAACAACACTAAACCCCTAACAACAAACACTAACCCCCTAACAACAAACAACACTAAACCCTTAACAAGAAACTAACCTAACCCTGTAACAAAAAACAGCCCTAACCTCCTAACAACAAACAACCTTAACCCCCTAACAACAAACAATCCTAACCCCCTAACAACCAACAACGCACACCCCCTATCCACAAACAACGCTAACACCCTAACCACAAACAACACTAACCCCCTAAGAACAAACAACACTAACCCCCTAACCACAAACAACACTAACACCCTAACAACAAAAACTACTAAACGCCAACAAGAAACAACCCTAAACCCCTAACAACAAACACTAACCCAATAACAGCAAACAACACTAAACCCCTAACAAGAAACTATCCTAAACCCGTAACAACAAACAACCCTAACCTCCTAACAACAAACAACCTTAAACCCCTAACAACAAACAACCCTAAACCCCTAACAATAACAACACTAACACCCTAACAACAAAAACCACTAAACCCCAACAGGAAACAACACTAAACCCCTAACAACAAACACTAACCCCCTAACAACAAACAACACTAAACCCCTAACAATAAACTAACCTAACCCTGTAACAACAAACAACCCTAACCTCCTAACAACAAACAACCCTAACCCCCTAACAAACAACAACACTAAGCCCCTAACCACAAACAACACTAACACCCTAACAACTAAAACTACTAAACCCCAACAAGAAACAACCCTAAACCCCTAACAACAAACACTAACCCCCTAACAACAAACAACACTAAACCCCTAACAAGATACTAACCTAACCCCGTAACAACAAACAACCCTAACCCCCTAACAACAAACAACCCTAAACCCCTAACAAGAAACAACACTAACACCCTAACAACAAAAACCACTAAACCCGAACAAGAAACAACACTAAACCCCTAACAACAAACACTAACCTCCTAACAACAAACAACACTAAACCCCTAACAAGAAACTAACCTAACTCTGTAACAACAAACAACCCTAACCTCCTAACAACAAACTACCTTAACCCCCTAACAACAAACAACCCTAAACCCCTAACAACAAACAATCCTAACCCCCTAACAACCAGCAATGCACACCCCCTAACCACAAACAACACTAACACCCTAACCACAAACAACACTAACCCCGTAAGAACAAACAACACTAACCCCCTAACAACAAACAACACTAACACCCTAACAACAAAAACTACTAAACCCCAACAAGAAACATTCTTAAACCCCTAACAACAAACACTAACACCCTAACAACAAACAACACTAAACCCCTAACAAGAAACTAACCTAACCCCGTAACAACAAACAACCCTAAACTCCTAACAACAAACAACCTTAAACCCCTAACAACAAACAACCCTAAACCCCTATCAACAAACAACACTAACACCCTAACAACAAAAACCACTAAACCCCAACAAGAAACAACACTAAACCCCTAACAACAAACACTAACCCCCTAACAACAAACAACACTAAACCCCTAACAAGAAACTAACCTAACCCTGTAACAACAAACAACCCTAACCTCCTAACAACAAACAACCTTAACCCCCTAACAACAAACAACCCTAACCCCCTAACAAACAACAACACTAACCCCCTAACCACAAACAACACTAACACCCTAACAACAAAAACTACTAAAAAACAACAAGAAACAACCCTAAAGCCCTAACAACAAACACTAACCCCCTAACAACAAACAACACTAAACCCCTAACAAGAAACTAACCTAACCCCGTAACAACAAACAACCCTAACCTCCTAACAACAAACAACCTTAAACCCCTAACAACAAAAAACCCTAAACCCCTAACAACAAACAACACTAACACCCTAACAACAAAAACCACTAAACCCCAACAACAAACAACCCTAACCTCCTAACAGCAAACAACCTTAAACCCCTAACAACAAACAACCCTAAACCCCTAACAACAAACAACACTAACACCCTAACAACAAAAACCACTAAACCCCAACAAGAAACAACCCTAAACCCCTAACAAAAAACACTAACCCCCTAACAACGAACAACACTAAACCCCTTACAAGAAAATAACCTAACCCTGTAACAACAAACAACCCTAACCTCCTAACAACAAACAACCTTATACCCCTAACAACAAACAACCCTAAACCCCTAACAACAAAAAACACTAACACCCTAACAACAAAAAACACTAATCCCCAACAAGAAACAACACTAAACCCCTAACAACAAACACTAACCCCCTAACAACAAACAACACTAAACCCCTAACAAGAAACTAACCTAAACCCGTAAAAAAAACAACATTAACCTCCTAACAACAAACAACCTTAAGCCCCTAACAACAAACAACCCTAAAACCCTGACAACAAACAATCCTAACCCCCTAACAACCAACAACGCACACCCCCTATCCACAAACAACACTAACACCCTAACCACAAACAACACTAACCCCGTAAGAACAAACAACACTAACCCCCTAACAACAAACAACACTAACACCCTAACAACAAAAACTACTAAACGCCAACAAGAAACAACCCTAAACCCCTAACAACAAACACTAACCCCCTAACAACAAACAACACTAAACCCCTAACAAGAAACTAACCTAAACCCGTAACAACAAACAACCCTAACCTCCTAACAACAAACAACCTTAAACCCCTAACAACAAACAACCCTAAACCCCTACCAACAAACAACACTAACACCCTAACAACAAAAACCACTAAACCCCAACAAGAAACAACACTAAACCCCTAACAACAAACACTAACCCCCTAACAACAAACAACACTAAACCCCTAACAAGAAACTAAACTAACCCTGTAACAACAAACAACCCTAACCTCCTAACAACAAACAACCCTAACCCCCTAACAAACAACAACACTAAGCCCCTAACCACAAACAACACTAACACCCTAACAACTAAAACTACTAAACCCCAACAAGAAACAACCCTAAACCCCTAACAACAAACACTAACCCGCTAACAACAAACAACAATAACCCCTAACAAGATACTAACCTAACCCCGTAACAACAAACAACCCTAACCCCCTAACAACAAACAACCTTAAACCCCTAACAACAAACAACCCTAAACCCCTAACAAGAAACAACACTAACACCCTAACAACAAAAACCACTAAACCCCAACAAGAAACAACACTAAACCCCTAACAACAAACACTAACCTCCTAACAACAAACAACTCTAAACCCCTAACAAGAAACTAACCTAACTCTGTAACAACAAACAACCCTAACCTCCTAAAAACAAACAACCTTAACCCCCTAACAACAAACAACCCTAAACCCCTAACAACAAACAATCCTAACCCCCTAACAACCAACAACGCACACCCCCTAACCAGAAACAACACTAACACCCTAACCACAAACAACACTAATCCCGTAAGAACAAACAACACTAACCCCCTAACAACAAACAACACTAACACCCTAACAAACAACAACACTAAGCCCCTAACCACAAACAACACTAAACCCCTAACAAGAAACTAACCTAACCCCGTAACAACAAACAACCCTAACCTCCTAACAACAAACAACCTTAAACCCCTAACAACAAACAACCCTAAACCCCTATCAACAAACAACACTAACACCCTAACAACAAAAACCACTAAACCCCAACAAGAAACAACACTAAACCCCTAACAACAAACACTAACCCCCTAACAACAAACAACACTAAACCCCTAACAAGAAACTAACCTAACCCTGTAACAACAAACAACCCTAACCTCCTAACAACAAACAACCTTAACCCCCTAACAACAAACAACCCTAACCCCCTAACAAACAACAACACTAACCCCCTAACCACAAACAACACTAACACCCTAACAACAAAAACTACTAAAAAACAACAAGAAACAACCCTAAAGCCCTAACAACAAACACTAACCCCCTAACAACAAACAACACTAAACCCCTAACAAGAAACTAACCTAACCCCGTAACAACAAACAACCCTAACCTCCTAACAACAAACAACCTTAAACCGCTAACAACAAAAAACCCTAAACCCCTAACAACAAACAACACTAACACCCTAACAACAAAAACCACTAAACCCCAACAACAAACAACCCTAACCCCCTAGCAAACAACAACACTAACACCCTAACCACAAACAACAATAACACCCTAACAAGAAAAACTACTAAACTCCAACAAGAAACAACCTTAAACCCCTAACAACAAACACTAACCCCCTAACAACAAACAACCTTAAACACCTAACAACAAACAACACTAACACCCTAACAATAAAAACCACTAAACCCCAACAAGAAACAACACTAAACCCGTAACAACAAACACTAACCCCCTAACAACAAACAACACTAAACCCCTAACAAGAAACTAACCTAACAATGTAACAACAACCCTAACATCCTAACAACAAACATCCTTAACCCCCTAACAACAAACAACCCTAAACCCCTAACAACAAACAATCTTAACCCCCTAACAACCAACAACGCACACCCCCTAACCACAAACAACACTAACACCCTAACCACAAACAACACTAACCCCGTAAGAACAAACTACACTAACGCCCTAACAACAAACAAAACTAACACCCTAACAACAAAAACTACTAAACCCCAACAAGAAACAACCCTAAACCCCTAACAACAAACACTAACCCCCTAACAACAAACAACACTAAACCCCTAACAAGAAACTAACCTAACCCCGTAACAACAAACAACCCTAACCTCCTAACAACAAACAACCTTAAACCCCTAACAACAAACAACCCTAAACCCCTAACAACAAACAACACTAACACCCTAACAACAAAAACTACTAAACCCCAACAAGAAACAACCCTAAACCCCTAACAACAAACACTAACCCCCTAACAACAAACAACACTAAACCCCTAACAAGAAACTAACCTAACCCTGTAACAACAAACAACCCTAACCTCCTAACAACAAACCACCTTAACCCCCTAACAACAAACAACCCTAAACCCCTAACAACAAACAATAATAACCCCCTAACAACCAACAACTCTTACCCCCTAACCACAAACAACACTAACACCCTAACCACAAACAACACTAACACCCTAACAACAAAAACTACTAAACCCCAAAAAGAAACAACCCTAAACCCCTAACAACAAACACTAACCCCCTAGCAACAAACCACACTAAACCCCTAACAAGAAACTAACCTAACCCCGTAACAACAAACAACTCTAACCTCCTAACAACAAACAACCCTAAACCTCTAACAACAAACAACACTAACACCCTAACAACAAAAAACACTAAACCCCAACAAGAAACAAGGCTAAACCCCTAACAACAAACACTAACCCCCTAACAACAAACAACACTAAACCCCTAACAAGAAACTAACCTAACCCTGTAACAACAAACAACCCTAACCTCCTAAAAACAAACAACCCTAACCCCCTAACAAACAACAACACTAACCCCCAACCACAAACAACACTAATACCCTAACAACAAAAACTACTAAACCCCAACAAGAAACAACCCTAAACCCCTAACAACAAACACTAACCCCCTAACAACAAACAACACTAAACCCCTAACGAGAAACTAACCTAACCCCGTAACAACAAACAACCCTAACCTCCTAACAACAAACAACCTTAAACCCCTAACAACAAACAACCCTAAACCCCTAACAACAAACAACACTAACACCCTAACAACAAAAAGCACTAAACTCCAACAAGAAACAACACTAAACCCCTAACAACAAACACTAACCCCCTAACAACAAACAACACTAAACCCCTAACAAGAAACTAACCTAACCCTGTAACAACAAACATCCCTAACCTCATAACAACAAACCACCTTAACCCCCTAACAACAAACAACCCTAAACCCCTAACAACAAACAATCCTAACCCTCTAACAACCAACAACTCTCACCCCCTAACCACAAACAACACTAACACCCTAACCACAAACAACACTAACCCCGTAAGAACAAACAACACTAACCCCCTAACAACAAGCAACACTAACACCCTAACAACAAAAACTACTAAACCCCAAAAAGAAACAACCCTAAACCCCTAACAACAAACACTAACCCCCAACAACAAACAACACTAAACCCCTAACAAGAAACTAACCTAACCCTGTAACAACAAACAACCCTAACCTCCTAACAACAAACCACCTTAACCCCCTAACAACAAACAACCCTAAACCCCTATCAACAAACAATAATAACCCCCTAACAACCAACAACTCTAACCTCCTAACCACAAACAACACTATCACCCTAACCACAAACAACACTAAAACCCTAACAACAAAAACTACTAAACCCCAAAAAGAAACAACCCTAAACCCCTAACAACAAACACTAACACCCTAGCAACAAACCACACTAAACCCCTAACAAGAAACTAACCTAACCCCGTAACAACAAACAACCCTAACCTCCTAACAACAAACAACCTTAAACCCCTAACACAAACAACCCTAAACCTCTAACAACAAACAACACTAACACCCTAACAACAAAAAACACTAAACCCCAACAAGAAACAAGACTAAACCCCTAACAACAAACACTAACCCCCTAACAACAAACAACACTAAACCCCTAACAAGAAACTAACCTAACCCTGTAACAACAAACAACCCTAACCTCCTAACAACAAACAACCCTAACCCCCTAACAAACAACAACACTAACCCCCTAACCACAAACAACACTAATACCCTAACAACAAAAACTACTAAACCCCAACAAGAAACAACCCTAAACCCCTAACAACAAACACTAACCCCCTAACAACAAACAACACTAAACCCCTAACAAGAAACTAACCTAACCCCGTAACAACAAACAACCCTAACCTCCTAACAACAAACAACCTTAAACCCCTAACAACAAACAACCCTAAACCCCTAACAAGAAACAACACTAACACCCTAACAACAAAAACCACTAAACCCCAAAAAGAAACAACACTAAACCCCTAACAACAAACACTAACCCCCTAACAAGAAACAACACTAAACCCCTATCAAGAAACTAACCTAACCCTGTAACAACAAACAACCCTAACCTCCTAACAACAAACCACCTTAACCCCCTAACAACAAACAACCCTAAACCCCTAACAACAAACAATCCTAAAACCCCAACAAACAACAACTCTCACCCCCTAACCACAAACAACACTAACACCCTAACCACAAACAACACTAACACCCTAACAACAAAAACTACTAAAACCCAAAAAGAAACAACCCTAAACCCCTAACAACAAACACTAACCCCCTAGCAACAAACCACACTAAACCCCTAACAAGAAACTAACCTAACCCCGTAACAACAAACAACCCTAACCTGCTAACAACAAACAACCTTAAACCCCTAACAACAAACAACCCTAAACCTCTAACAACAAACAACACTAACACCCTAACAACAAAAAACACTAAACCCCAACAAGAAACAAGACTAAACCCCTAACAACAAACACTAACCCCCTAACAACAAACAACACTAAACCCCTAACAAGAAACTAACCTAACCCTGTAACAACAAACAACCCTAACCTCCTAACAACAAACAACCCTAACCCCCAACAAACAACAACACTAACCCCCTAACCACAAACAACACTAATACCCTAACAACAAAAACTACTAAACCCCAACAAGAAACAACCCTAAACCCCTAACAACAAACACTAACCCCCTAACAACAAACAACACTAAACCCCTAACAAGAAACTAACCTAACACCGTAACAACAAACAACCCTAACCTCCTAACAACAAACAACGTTAAACCCCTAACAACAAACATCCCTAAACCCCTAACAACAAACAACACTAACACCCTAACAACAAAAACCACTAAACCCCAACAAGAAACAACACTAAACCCCTAACAAAAAACACTAACCCCCTAACAACAAACAACACTAAACCCCTAACAAGAAACTAACCTAACCCAGTAACAACAAACATCCCTAACCTCCTAACAACAAACAACCCTAAACCCCTAACAACAAACAATCCTAAACATCTAACAACCAACAACTCTCACCCCCTAACCACAAACAACACTAACACCCTAACCACAAACAACACTAACCCCTTAAGAACAAACTACACTAACCCCCTAACAACAAGCAACACTAACACCCTAACAACAAAAACTACTAAACCCCAAAAAGAAACAACCCTAAACCCCTAACAACAAGCACTAACCCCCTAACAACAAACAACACTAAACCCCTAACAAGAAACTAACCTAACCGCGTAACAACAAGCAACCCTACCCTCCTAACAACAAACAACCTTAAACCCCTAACAACAAACAACCCTAAACCCCTAACAACAAACAACACTAACACCTAACAACAAAAACCACTAAACCCCAACAAGAAACAACCCTAAACCCCTAACAACAAACACTAACCCCCTAACAACAAACAACACTAAACCCCTAACAAGAAACTAACCTAACCCTGTAACAACAAACAACCCTAACCTCCTAACAACAAACAACCTTAACCCCCTAACAACAAACAACCTTAAACCCCTAATAACAAACAATCCTAACCCCTTAACAACAAACAACGCACACCCCCTAACCACAAACAACACTAACACCCTAACCACAAACAACACTAACCCCGTAAGAACAAACAACACTAACCCCCTAACAACAAACAACACTAACACCCTAACAACAAAAACTACTAAACCCCAACAAGAAACAACACTAAACCCGTAACAACAAACACTAACCCCCTAACAACAAACAACACTAAACCCCTAACAAGAAACTAACCTAACCCCGCAACAACAAACAACCCTAACCTCCTAGCAACAAACAACCTTAAACCCCTAAAAACGAACAACCCTAAACGCCTAACAACAAACAACACTAACACCCTAACAACAAAAACCACTAAACCCCAACAAGAAACAACACTAAACCCCTAACAACAAACACTAACCTCCTAACAACAAACAACACTAAACCCCTAACAAGAAACTAACCTAACCCTGTAACAACAAAGAACACTAACCTCCTAACGACAAACAATCCTAACCCCCTAACAAACAACAACACTAACCCCCTAAGAACAAACAACACTAACACCCTAACAACAAAAACTACTAAACCCCAACAAGAAACAACCCTAAACCCCTAACAACAAACACTAACCCCCTAACAACAAACAACACCAAACCCCTAACAAGAAACTAACCTAACCCTGTAACAACAAAACTCCCTAACCTCCTAACAACAAACAACCTTAACCCCCTAACAACAAACAACCCTAAACCCCTAACAACAAACAACACTAACACCCTAACAACAAAAACCACTAAACCCCAACAAGAAACAACACTAAACCCCTAACAACAAACACTAACCCCCTAACAACAAACAACACTAAACCCCTAACAAGAAACTAACCTAACCCTGTAACAACAAACAACCCTAACCTCCTAACAACAAACAACCTTAACCCCCTCACAACAAACAACCCTAAACCCCTAACAACAAACAATCCTAACCCCCTAACAACCAACAACTCTCACCCCCTAACCGCAAACAACACTAACACCCTAACCACAAACAACACTAACCCCGTAAGAACAAACAACACTAACCCCCTAACCACAAACAACACTAACACCCTAACAACAAAAACTACTAAACCCCAAAAAGATACAACCCTAAACCCCTAACAACAAACACTAACCCCCTAGCAACAAACCACACTAAACCCCTAACAAGAAACTAACCTAACCCCGTAACAACAAACAACCCTAACCTCCTAACAACAAACAACCTTAAACCCCTAACAGCAAACAACCCTAAACATCTAACAACAAACAACACTAACACCCTAACAACAAAAAACATTAAAGCCCAACAAGAAACAAGACTAAACCCCTAACAACAAACACTAACCCCCTAACAACAAACAACACTAAACCCCTAACAAGAAACTAACCTAACCCTGTAACAACAAACAACCCTAACCTCCTAACAACAAACAACCCTAACCCCCTAACAAACAACAACACTAACCCCCTAACCACAAACAACACTAATACCCTAACAACAAAAACTACTGAACCCCAACAAGAAACAACCCTAAACCCCTAACAACAAACACTAACCCCCTAACAACAAACAACACTAAACCCCTAACAAGAAACTAACCTAACCCCGTAACAACAAACAACCCTAACCTCCTAACAACAAACAACCGTAAACCCCTAACAACAAACAACCCTAAACCCCTAACAACAAACAACACTAACACCCTAACAACAAAAACCACTAAACCCCAACAAGAAACAACACTAAACCCCTAACAACAAAAACTAACCCCCTAACAACAAACAACACTAATCCCCTAAGAAGAAACTAACCTAACCCTGTAACAACAAAGAGCCTTAACCTCCTAACAACAAACCACCTTAACCCCCTAACAACAAACAACCCTAAACCCCTAACAACAAACAATCCTAACCCCCTAAGAACCAACAACTCTCACCCCCTAACCACAAACAACACTAACACCCTAACCACAAACAACACTAACCCCGTAAGAACAAACAACACTAACCCCCTAACCACAAACAACACTAACACCCTAACCACAAACAACACTAACACCCTAACAACAAAAACTACTAAACCCCAAAAAGAAACAACCCTAAACCCCTAACAACAAACACTAACCCCCTAGCAACAAACCACACTAAACCCCTAACAAGAAACTAACCTCACCCTGTAACAACAAACAACCCTAACCTCCTAACAACAAACAACCTTAACCCCCTAACAACAAACAACCCTAAACCCCTAACAACAAACAATCCTAACCCCCTAACAACCAACAACGCACACCCCCTAACCACAAACAACACTAACACCCTAACCACAAACAACACTAACCCCGTAAGAACAAACAACACTAACACCCTAACAACAAAAACTACTAAACCCCAACAAGAAACAACCCTAAACCCCTAACAACAAACACTAACCCCCTAACAACAAACAACACTAAACCCCTAACAAGAAACTAACCTAACCCTGTAACAACAAACAACCCTAACCTCCTAACAACAAACAACCTTAACCCCCTAACAACAAACAACCTTAAACCCCTAATAACAAACAATCCTAACCCCTTAACAACAAACAACGCACACCCCCTAACCACAAACAACACTAACACCCTAACCACAAACAACACTAACCCCGTAAGAACAAACAACACTAACCCCCTAACAACAAACAACACTAACACCCTAACAACAAAAACTACTAAACCCCAACAAGAAACAACACTAAACCCGTAACAACAAACACTAACCCCCTAACAACAAACAACACTAAACCCCTAACAAGAAACTAACCTAACCCCGCAACAACAAACAACCCTAACCTCCTAGCAACAAACAACCTTAAACCCCTAAAAACGAACAACCCTAAACGCCTAACAACAAACAACACTAACACCCTAACAACAAAAACCACTAAACCCCAACAAGAAACAACACTAAACCCCTAACAACAAACACTAACCTCCTAACAACAAACAACACTAAACCCCTAACAAGAAACTAACCTAACCCTGTAACAACAAAGAACACTAACCTCCTAACGACAAACAATCCTAACCCCCTAACAAACAACAACACTAACCCCCTAAGAACAAACAACACTAACACCCTAACAACAAAAACTACTAAACCCCAACAAGAAACAACCCTAAACCCCTAACAACAAACACTAACCCCCTAACAACAAACAACACCAAACCCCTAACAAGAAACTAACCTAACCCTGTAACAACAAAACTCCCTAACCTCCTAACAACAAACAACCTTAACCCCCTAACAACAAACAACCCTAAACCCCTAACAACAAACAACACTAACACCCTAACAACAAAAACCACTAAACCCCAACAAGAAACAACACTAAACCCCTAACAACAAACACTAACCCCCTAACAACAAACAACACTAAACCCCTAACAAGAAACTAACCTAACCCTGTAACAACAAACAACCCTAACCTCCTAACAACAAACAACCTTAACCCCCTCACAACAAACAACCCTAAACCCCTAACAACAAACAATCCTAACCCCCTAACAACCAACAACTCTCACCCCCTAACCGCAAACAACACTAACACCCTAACCACAAACAACACTAACCCCGTAAGAACAAACAACACTAACCCCCTAACCACAAACAACACTAACACCCTAACAACAAAAACTACTAAACCCCAAAAAGATACAACCCTAAACCCCTAACAACAAACACTAACCCCCTAGCAACAAACCACACTAAACCCCTAACAAGAAACTAACCTAACCCCGTAACAACAAACAACCCTAACCTCCTAACAACAAACAACCTTAAACCCCTAACAGCAAACAACCCTAAACATCTAACAACAAACAACACTAACACCCTAACAACAAAAAACATTAAAGCCCAACAAGAAACAAGACTAAACCCCTAACAACAAACACTAACCCCCTAACAACAAACAACACTAAACCCCTAACAAGAAACTAACCTAACCCTGTAACAACAAACAACCCTAACCTCCTAACAACAAACAACCCTAACCCCCTAACAAACAACAACACTAACCCCCTAACCACAAACAACACTAATACCCTAACAACAAAAACTACTGAACCCCAACAAGAAACAACCCTAAACCCCTAACAACAAACACTAACCCCCTAACAACAAACAACACTAAACCCCTAACAAGAAACTAACCTAACCCCGTAACAACAAACAACCCTAACCTCCTAACAACAAACAACCGTAAACCCCTAACAACAAACAACCCTAAACCCCTAACAACAAACAACACTAACACCCTAACAACAAAAACCACTAAACCCCAACAAGAAACAACACTAAACCCCTAACAACAAAAACTAACCCCCTAACAACAAACAACACTAATCCCCTAAGAAGAAACTAACCTAACCCTGTAACAACAAAGAGCCTTAACCTCCTAACAACAAACCACCTTAACCCCCTAACAACAAACAACCCTAAACCCCTAACAACAAACAATCCTAACCCCCTAAGAACCAACAACTCTCACCCCCTAACCACAAACAACACTAACACCCTAACCACAAACAACACTAACCCCGTAAGAACAAACAACACTAACCCCCTAACCACAAACAACACTAACACCCTAACCACAAACAACACTAACACCCTAACAACAAAAACTACTAAACCCCAAAAAGAAACAACCCTAAACCCCTAACAACAAACACTAACCCCCTAGCAACAAACCACACTAAACCCCTAACAAGAAACTAACCTCACCCTGTAACAACAAACAACCCTAACCTCCTAACAACAAACAACCTTAACCCCCTAACAACAAACAACCCTAAACCCCTAACAACAAACAATCCTAACCCCCTAACAACCAACAACGCACACCCCCTAACCACAAACAACACTAACACCCTAACCACAAACAACACTAACCCCGTAAGAACAAACAACACTAACACCCTAACAACAAAAACTACTAAACCCCAACAAGAAACAACCCTAAACCCCTAACAACAAACACTAACCCCCTAACAACAAACAACACTAAACCCCTAACAAGAAACTAACCTAACCCTGTAACAACAAACAGCCTTAACCTCCTAACAACAAACAACCTTAACCCCCTAACAAAAAACAACCCTAAACCCCTAACAACAAACAATCCTAACCCCCTAACAACCAACAACGCACACCCCCTAACCACAAACAACACTAACACCCTAACAACAAACAATCCTAACCCGCTAACAACCAACAACTCTCACCCCCTAACCACAAACAACACTAACACCCTAACCACAAACAACACTAACCCCGTAAGAACAAACAACACTAACCCCCTAACCACAAACAACACTAACACCCTAACAACAAACAATCCTAACCCCCTAACAACCAACAACTCTCACCCCCTAACCACAAACAACACTAACACCCTAACCACAAACAACACTAACACCCTAACAACATAAACTACTAAACCCCAAAAAGAAACAACCCTAAACCCCTAACAACAAACACTAACCCCCTAGCAACAAACCACACTAAACCCCTAACAAGAAACTAACCTAACCCCGTAACAACAAACAACCCTAACCTCCTAACAACAAACAACCTTAAACCCCTAACAACAAACAACCCTAAACCTCTAACAACAAACAACACTAACACCCTAACAACAAAAAACACTAAACCCCAACAAGAAAGAAGACTAAACCCCTAACAACAAACACTAACCCCCTAACAACAAACAACACTAAACCCCTAACAAGAAACTAACCTAACCCTGTAAAAACAAACAACCCTAACCTCCTAACAACAAACAACCCTAACCCCCTAACAAACAACAACACTAACCCCCTAACCACAAACAACACTAATACCCTAACAACAAAAACTACTAAACCCCAACAAGAAACAACCCTAAACCCCTAACAACAAACACTAACCCCCTAACAACAAACAACACTAAACCCCTAACAAGAAACTAACCTAACCCCGTAACAACAAACAACCCTAACCTCCTAACAACAAACAACCTTAAACCCCTAACAACAAACAACCCTAAACCCCTAACAACAAACAACACTAACACCCTAACAACAAAAACCACTAAACCCCAACAAGAAACAACACTAAACCCCTAACAACAAACACTAACCCCCTAACAACAAACAACACTATACCCCTAACAAGAAACTAACCTAACCCTGTAACAACAAACAGCCTTAACCTCCTAACAACAAACAACCTTAACCCCCTAACAACAAACAACCCTAAACCCCTAACAACAAACAATCCTAACCCCCTAACAACCAACAACGCACTCCCCCTAACCACAAACAACACTAACACCCTAACCACAAACAACACTAACCCCCTAACAACAAACAACACTAACACCCTAACAACCAAAACTACTAAACCCCAACAAGAAACAACCCTAAACCCCTAACAACAAACACTAACCCCCTAACAACAAACAACACTAAACCCCTAACAAGAAACTAACCTAACCCCGTAACAACAAATAACCCTAACCTCCTAACACCAAACAACCTTAAACCCCTAAAAACAAACAACCCTAAACCCCTAACAACAAACAACACTAAACCCCTAACAAGAAACTAACCTAACCCTGTAACAACAAAAAACACTAACCCCCTAACAACAAACAACACTAAACCCCTAACAAGAAACTAACCTAACCCAGTAACAACAAACATCCCTAACCTCCTAACAACAAACAACCCTAAACCCCTAACAACAAACAATCCTAACCATCTAACAACCAACAACTCTCACCCCCTAACCACAAACAACACTAACACCCTAACCACAAACAACACTAACCCCTTAAGAACAAACTACACTAACCCCCTAACAACAAGCAACACTAACACCCTAACAACAAAAACTACTAAACCCCAAAAAGAAACAACCCTAAACCCCTAACAACAAGCACTAACCCCCTAACAACAAACAACACTAAAAACCTAACAAGAAACTAACCTAACCGCGTAACAACAAGCAACCCTACCCTCCTAACAACAAACAACCTTAAACCCCTAACAACAAACAACCCTAAACCCCTAACAACAAACAACACTAACACCTAACAACAAAAACCACTAAACCCCAACAAGAAACAACCCTAAACCCCTAACAACAAACACTAACCCCCTAACAACAAACAACACTAAACCCCTAACAAGAAACTAACCTAACCCTGTAACAACAAACAACCCTAACCTCCTAACAACAAACAACCTTAACCCCCTAACAACAAACAACCTTAAACCCCTAATAACAAACAATCCTAACCCCTTAACAACAAACAACGCACACCCCCTAACCACAAACAACACTAACACCCTAACCACAAACAACACTAACCCCGTAAGAACAAACAACACTAACCCCCTAACAACAAACAACACTAACACCCTAACAACAAAAACTACTAAACCCCAACAAGAAACAACACTAAACCCCTAACAACAAACACTAACCCCCTAACAACAAACAACACTAAACCCCTAACAAGAAACTAACCTAACCCCGCAACAACAAACAACCCTAACCTCCTAGCAACAAACATCCTTAAACACCTAAAAACGAACAACCCTAAACGCCTAACAACAAACAACACTAACACCCTAACAACAAAAACCACTAAACCCCAACAAGAAACAACACTAAACCCCTAACAACAAACACTAACCTCCTAACAACAAACAACACTAAACCCCTAACAAGAAACTAACCTAACCCTGTAACAACAAAGAACACTAACCTCCTAACGACAAACAATCCTAACCCCCTAACAAACAACAACACTAACCCCCTAAGAACAAACAACACTAACACCCTAACAACAAAAACTACTAAACCCCAACAAGAAACAACCCTAAACCCCTAACAACAAACACTAACCCCCTAACAACAAGCAACACCAAACCCCTAACAAGAAACTAACCTAACCCTGTAACAACAAACCTCCCTAACCTCCTAACAACAAACAACCTTAACCCCCTAACAACAAACAACCCTAAACCCCTAACAACAAACAACACTAACACCCTAACAACAAAAACCACTAAACCCCAACAAGAAACAACACTAAACCCCTAACAACAAACACTAACCCCCTAACAACAAACAACACTAAACCCCTAACAAGAAACTAACCTAACCCTGTAACAACAAACAACCCTAACCTCCTAACAACAAACAACCTTAACCCCCTCACAACAAACAACCCTAAACCCCTAACAACAAACAATCCTAACCCCCTAACAACCAACAACTCTCACCCCCTAACCGCAAACAACACTAACACCCTAACCACAAACAACACTAACCCCGTAAGAACAAACAACACTAACCCCCTAACCACAAACAACACTAACACCCTAACAACAAAAACTACTAAACCCCAAAAAGATACAACCCTAAACCCCTAACAACAAACACTAACCCCCTAGCAACAAACCACACTAAACCCCTAACAAGAAACTAACCTAACCCCGTAACAACAAACAACCCTAACCTCCTAACAACAAACAACCTTAAACCCCTAACAGCAAACAACCCTAAACATCTAACAACAAACAACACTAACACCCTAACAACAAAAACCACTAAACCCCTACAAGAAACAACACTAAACCCCTAACAAGAAACAATTCTAACCCCCTAACAACCAACAACGCTCACCCCCTAACCACAAACAACACAAAAACACTAACCCCGTAAGAACAAACAACACTAACCCCCTAACAACAAACAACACTAACACCCTAACAACAAAAACCACTAAACCCCAACAAGAAACAACACTAAACCCCTAACAACAAACACTAACCCTCTAACAACAAACAACCCTAAACCCCTAACAAGAAACTAACCTAACCCTGTAACAACAAACAACCCTAACCTCCTAACAACAAACAACCCTAACCCCCTAACAAACAACAACACTAACCCCCTAACCACAAACGACACTAACACCCTAACAACAAAAACTACTAAACCCCAACAAGAAGCAAACCTAAACCGCTAACAACAAACACTACCCCCTAACAACAAACAACACTAAACCCCTAACAAGAAACTAACCTAACCCCGTAACAACAAACAACCCTAACCTCCTAACAACAAACAACCTTAAACCCCTAACAACAAACAACCCTAAACCCCTAACAACAAACAACACTAACACCCTAACAACAAAAACCACTAAACCCCAACAAGAAACAACACTAAACCCCTACCAACAAACACTAACCCCCTAACAACAAACACTAAACGCCTAACAAGAAACTAACCTAACCCTGTAACAACAAACTGCCCTAACCACCTAAAAACAAACAAAATTAACCCCCTAACAACAAACAACTCTAAACCCCTAACAATAAACAATCCTAACCCCCTAACAACCAACAACGCTCACCCCCTAACCACAAACAACACTTAAACCCTAACCACAAACAACACTAACCCCGTAAGAACAAACAACACTAACCCCCTAACAACAAACAACACTAACACCCTAACAACAAAAACCACTAAACCCCAACAAGAAACAACCCTAAACAACTAACAACAAACACTAACCCCCTAACAAAAAACAACACTAAACCCCTAACAAGAAACTAACCTAACCCCGTAACAACAAACAACCCTAACCTCCTAACAACAAACAACCGTAAACCCCTAACAACAACCAACCCTAAAACCCTAACAACAAACAACACTAACACCCTATCAAAAAAAAACTCTAAACCCCAACAAGAAACAACACTAAACCCCTAACAACAAACACTAACCCCCTAACAACAAACAACACTAAACCCCTAACAAGAAACTAACCTAACCCTGTAACAACAAACAACCCTAACCTCCTAACAACAAACAACCTTAACCCCCTCACAACAAACAACCCTAAACCCCTAACAACAAACAATCCTAACCCCCTAACAACCAAAAACGCTCACCCTCTAACCACAAACAACACTAAGACCCTAACCACAAACAACACTAACCTCGTAAGAACAAACAACACTAACCCCCTAACAACAAACAACACTAAAACCCTAACAACAAAAAACACTAAACCCAACAAGAAACAACCCTAAACCCCTAACAACAAACACTAACCCCCTAACAACAAACAACACTAAACCCTTAACAAGAAACTAACCTAACCCCGTAACAACAAACAACCCTCACCTCCTAACAACAAACAACCTTAAACCCCTAACAACAAACAACCCTAAACCCCTAACAACAAACAACACTAACACCCTAACAACAAAAACCACTAAACCCCAACAAGAAACAACACTAAACCCCTAACAACAAACACTAACCCCCTAACAACAAACAACACTAAACCCCTAACAAGAAACTAACCTAACCCTGTAACAACAAACAACCGTAACCTCCTAACAACAAACAACACTAACCCCGTAAGAACAAACAACACTAACCCCCTAACAACAAACAACACTAACACCCTAACAACAAAAACTACTAAACCCCAACAAGAAACAACCCTAAACCCCTAACAACAAACACTAACCCCCTAACAACAAGCAACACTAAACCCCTAACAAGAAACTAACCTAACCCCGTAACAACAAACAAC
This sequence comes from Loxodonta africana, assembly GCF_030014295.1. Lineage (NCBI taxonomy): Eukaryota > Metazoa > Chordata > Mammalia > Proboscidea > Elephantidae > Loxodonta > Loxodonta africana. Next base: position 531,205 of record NW_026974830.1, on the reverse strand, counting down.
CCTAACCTCCTAACAGCAAACAACCTTAAACCCCTAACAACAAACAACCCTAAACCCCTAACAACAAACAACACTAACATCCTAACAACAAAAACCACTAAACCCCAACAAGAAACAACACTAAACCCCTAACAACAAACACTAACCCCCTAACAACAAACAACACTAAACCCCTAACAAGAAACTAACCTAACCCTGTGAAAACAAACAACCCTAACCTTCTAACAACAAACAACCCTAACCCCCTAACAAACAACAACACTAACCCCCTATCCACAAACAACACTAACACCCTAACAACAAAAACTACTAAACCCCAACAAGAAACAACCCTAAACCCCTAACAACAAACACTAACCCCCTAACAACAAACAACACTAAACCTCTAACAAGAAACTAACCTAACCCTGTAACAACAAACTTCCCTAACCTCCTGACAACAAACAACCTTAACCCCCTAACAACAAACAACCCTAAACCCCTAACAACAAACAACACTAACACCCTAACAACAAAAACCACTAAACCCCAACAAGAAACAACACTAAACCCCTAACAACAAACACTAACACCCTAACAACAAACAACACTAAACCCCTAACAAGAAACTAACCTAACCCTGTAACAACAAACAACCTTAACCTCCTAACAACAAACCACCTTAACCCCCTAACAACAAACAACCCTAAACCCCTAACAACAAACAATAATAACCCCCTAACAACCAACAACTCTCACCCCCTAACCACAAACAACACTAACACCCTAACCACAAACAACACTAACCCCGTAAGAACAAACAACACTAACCCCCTAACCACAAACAACACTAACACCCTAACAACAAAAACTACTAAACCCCAAAAAGAAACAACCCTAAACCCCTAACAACAAACACTAACCCCGTAACAACAAACAACACTAAACCCCTAAGAAGAAACTAACCTAACCCCGTAACAACAAACAACCCTAACCTCCTAACAACAAACAACCTTAAACCCCTAACAACAAACAACCCTAAACCCCTAACAACATACAACACTAACACCCTAACAACAAAAAACACTAAACCCCAACAAGAAACAACACTAAACCCCTAACAACAAACACTAACCCCCTAACAACAAACAACACTAAACCCTTAACAAGAAACTAACCTAACCCTGTAACAAAAAACAACCCTAACCTCGTAACAACAAACAACCTTAACCCCCTAACAACAAACAATCCTAACCCTCTAACAACCAACAATGCTCACCCCCTAACCACAAACAACACTAACACCCTAACCACAAACAACACTAACACCCTAAGAACAAAAACCACTAAACCCCAACAAGAAACAACACTAAACCCCTAACAACAAACACTAACCCCCTAACAACAAACAACACTAAACCCCTAACAAGAAACTAACCTAACCCTGTAACAGCAAACAACCCTAACATCCTAACAACAAACATCCTTAACCCCCTAACAACAAACAACCCTAAACCCCTAACAACAAACAATCCTAACCCCCTAACAACCAACAACGCACACCCCCTAACCACAAACAACACTAACACCCTAACCACAATCAACACTAACCCCGTAAGAACAAACTACACTAACCCCCTAACAACAAACAACACTAACACCCTAACAACAAAAACTACTAAACCCCAACAACAAACAACCCTAACCTCCTAACAGCAAACAACCTTAAACCCCTAACAACAAACAACCCTAAACCCCTAACAACAAACAACACTAACACCCTAACAACAAAAAACACTAAACCCCAACAAGAAACAACACTAAACACCTAACAACAAACACTAACCCCCTAACAACAAACAACACTAAACCCCTAACAAGAAACTAACCTAACCCTGTAACAACAAACAACCCTAACCTCCTAACAACAAACCACCTTAACCCCCTAACAACTAACAACCCTAAACCCCTAACAACAAACAATCCTAACCCCCTAACAACCAACAACTTTCACCCCCAACCACAGACAACACTGACACCCTAACCACAAACAACACTAACACCCTAACAACAAAAACTACTAAACCCCAAAAAGAAACAACCCTAAACCCCTAAGAACAAACAACACTAACACCCTAACAACAAAAACCACTAAACCCCAAGAAGAAACAACACTAAACCCCTAACAACAAACACTAACCCCCAACAACAAACAACACTAAACCCCTAACAAGATACTAACCTAACCCTGTAACAACAAACAACCCGAACCTCCTAACAACAAAACACTTTAACCCCCTAACAACAAACAACCCTAATCCCCTAACAACAAATAATCCTAACCCCCTAACAACCAACAACTCTCACCCCCTAACCACAAACAACACTAACACCCTAACCACAAACAACACTAACACCCTAACAACAAAAACTACTAAACCCCAAAAAGAAACAACCCTAAACCCCTAACAACAAACACTAACCCCCTAGTAACAAACCACACTAAACCCCTAACAAGAAACTAACCTAACCCCGTAACAACAAACAACCCTAACGTCCTAACAACAAACAACCTTAAACCCCTAACAACAAACAACCCTAAACCTCTAACAACAAACAACACTAACACCCTAACAACAAAAAACACTAAACCCCAACAAGAAACAACACTAAACCCCTAACAACAAACACTAACCCCCTAACAACAAACAACACTAAACCCGTAACAAGAAACTAACCTAACCCTGTAACAATAAACAACACTAACCTCCTAACAACAAACAACCCTATCCCCCTAACAAACAACAACACTAACCCCCTAACCACAAACAACACTAATACCCTAACAACAAAAACTACTAAACCCCAACAAGAAACAACCCTAAACCCCTAACAACAAACACTAACCCCCTAACAACAAACAACACTAAACCCCTAACAAGAAACTAACCTAAACCCGTAACAACAAACAACCCTAACCTCCTAACAACAAACAACCTTAAACCCCTAACAACAAACAACCCTAAACCCCTAACAACAAACAACACTAACACCCTAACAACAAAAAAGACTAAACCCCAACAAGAAACAACACTAAACCCCTAACAACAAACACTAACCCCCAACAACAAACAACACTAAACCCCTAACAAGAAACTAACCTAACCCTGTAAGAACAAACAGCCTTAACCTCCTAACAACAAACAACCTTAACCCCCTAACAACAAACAACCCTAAACCCCTAACAACAAACAATCCTAACCCCCTAACAACCAACAACGCACACCCCCTAACCACAAACAACACTAACACCCTAACCACAAACAACACTAACCCCGTAAGAACAAACAACACTAACCCCCTAACAACAAACAACACTAACACCCTAACAACAAAATCTACTAAACACCAACAAGAAACAACCCTAAACCCCTAACAACAAACACTAACCCCCTAACAACAAACAACACTAAACCCCTAACAAGAAACTAACCTAACCCTGTAACAACAAAGAACACTAACCTCCTAACAACAAACAATCCTAACCCCCTAACAAACAACAACACTAACCCCCTAAGAACAAACAACACTAACACCCTAACAACAAAAACTACTAAACCCCAACAAGAAACAACCCTAAACCTCTAACAACAAACACTAACCCCCTAACAACAAACAACACTAAACCCCTAACAAGAAACTAACCTAACCCCGTAACAACAAACAACCCTAACCTCCTAACAACAAGCAACCTTAAACCCCTAACAAACAACCCTAAACCCCTAACAACAAACAACACTAACACCCTAACAACAAAAACCACTAAACCCCTACAAGAAACAACACTAAACCCCTAACAACAAACACTAACCCCCTAACAACAAACAACACCAAACCCCTAACAAGAAACTAACCTAACCCCGTAACAACAAACAACCCTAACCTCCTAACAACAAACAACCTTAAACCCCTAAAAACAAACAACCCTAAACCCCTAACAACAAACACTAACCCCCTAACAACAAACAACACTAAACCCCTAACAAGAAACTAACCTAAACCCGTAACAACAAACAACCCTAACCTCCTAACAGCAAACAACCTTAAACCCCTAACAACAAACAACCCTAAACCCCTAACAACAAACAACACTAACATCCTAACAACAAAAACCACTAAACCCCAACAAGAAACAACACTAAACCCCTAACAACAAACACTAACCCCCTAACAACAAACAACACTAAACCCCTAACAAGAAACTAACCTAACCCTGTGAAAACAAACAACCCTAACCTTCTAACAACAAACAACCCTAACCCCCTAACAAACAACAACACTAACCCCCTATCCACAAACAACACTAACACCCTAACAACAAAAACTACTAAACCCCAACAAGAAACAACCCTAAACCCCTAACAACAAACACTAACCCCCTAACAACAAACAACACTAAACCTCTAACAAGAAACTAACCTAACCCTGTAACAACAAACTTCCCTAACCTCCTGACAACAAACAACCTTAACCCCCTAACAACAAACAACCCTAAACCCCTAACAACAAACAACACTAACACCCTAACAACAAAAACCACTAAACCCCAACAAGAAACAACACTAAACCCCTAACAACAAACACTAACACCCTAACAACAAACAACACTAAACCCCTAACAAGAAACTAACCTAACCCTGTAACAACAAACAACCTTAACCTCCTAACAACAAACCACCTTAACCCCCTAACAACAAACAACCCTAAACCCCTAACAACAAACAATAATAACCCCCTAACAACCAACAACTCTCACCCCCTAACCACAAACAACACTAACACCCTAACCACAAACAACACTAACCCCGTAAGAACAAACAACACTAACCCCCTAACCACAAACAACACTAACACCCTAACAACAAAAACTACTAAACCCCAAAAAGAAACAACCCTAAACCCCTAACAACAAACACTAACCCCGTAACAACAAACAACACTAAACCCCTAAGAAGAAACTAACCTAACCCCGTAACAACAAACAACCCTAACCTCCTAACAACAAACAACCTTAAACCCCTAACAACAAACAACCCTAAACCCCTAACAACATACAACACTAACACCCTAACAACAAAAAACACTAAACCCCAACAAGAAACAACACTAAACCCCTAACAACAAACACTAACCCCCTAACAACAAACAACACTAAACCCTTAACAAGAAACTAACCTAACCCTGTAACAAAAAACAACCCTAACCTCGTAACAACAAACAACCTTAACCCCCTAACAACAAACAATCCTAACCCTCTAACAACCAACAATGCTCACCCCCTAACCACAAACAACACTAACACCCTAACCACAAACAACACTAACACCCTAAGAACAAAAACCACTAAACCCCAACAAGAAACAACACTAAACCCCTAACAACAAACACTAACCCCCTAACAACAAACAACACTAAACCCCTAACAAGAAACTAACCTAACCCTGTAACAGCAAACAACCCTAACATCCTAACAACAAACATCCTTAACCCCCTAACAACAAACAACCCTAAACCCCTAACAACAAACAATCCTAACCCCCTAACAACCAACAACGCACACCCCCTAACCACAAACAACACTAACACCCTAACCACAATCAACACTAACCCCGTAAGAACAAACTACACTAACCCCCTAACAACAAACAACACTAACACCCTAACAACAAAAACTACTAAACCCCAACAACAAACAACCCTAACCTCCTAACAGCAAACAACCTTAAACCCCTAACAACAAACAACCCTAAACCCCTAACAACAAACAACACTAACACCCTAACAACAAAAAACACTAAACCCCAACAAGAAACAACACTAAACACCTAACAACAAACACTAACCCCCTAACAACAAACAACACTAAACCCCTAACAAGAAACTAACCTAACCCTGTAACAACAAACAACCCTAACCTCCTAACAACAAACCACCTTAACCCCCTAACAACTAACAACCCTAAACCCCTAACAACAAACAATCCTAACCCCCTAACAACCAACAACTTTCACCCCCAACCACAGACAACACTGACACCCTAACCACAAACAACACTAACACCCTAACAACAAAAACTACTAAACCCCAAAAAGAAACAACCCTAAACCCCTAAGAACAAACAACACTAACACCCTAACAACAAAAACCACTAAACCCCAAGAAGAAACAACACTAAACCCCTAACAACAAACACTAACCCCCAACAACAAACAACACTAAACCCCTAACAAGATACTAACCTAACCCTGTAACAACAAACAACCCGAACCTCCTAACAACAAAACACTTTAACCCCCTAACAACAAACAACCCTAATCCCCTAACAACAAATAATCCTAACCCCCTAACAACCAACAACTCTCACCCCCTAACCACAAACAACACTAACACCCTAACCACAAACAACACTAACACCCTAACAACAAAAACTACTAAACCCCAAAAAGAAACAACCCTAAACCCCTAACAACAAACACTAACCCCCTAGTAACAAACCACACTAAACCCCTAACAAGAAACTAACCTAACCCCGTAACAACAAACAACCCTAACGTCCTAACAACAAACAACCTTAAACCCCTAACAACAAACAACCCTAAACCTCTAACAACAAACAACACTAACACCCTAACAACAAAAAACACTAAACCCCAACAAGAAACAACACTAAACCCCTAACAACAAACACTAACCCCCTAACAACAAACAACACTAAACCCGTAACAAGAAACTAACCTAACCCTGTAACAATAAACAACACTAACCTCCTAACAACAAACAACCCTATCCCCCTAACAAACAACAACACTAACCCCCTAACCACAAACAACACTAATACCCTAACAACAAAAACTACTAAACCCCAACAAGAAACAACCCTAAACCCCTAACAACAAACACTAACCCCCTAACAACAAACAACACTAAACCCCTAACAAGAAACTAACCTAAACCCGTAACAACAAACAACCCTAACCTCCTAACAACAAACAACCTTAAACCCCTAACAACAAACAACCCTAAACCCCTAACAACAAACAACACTAACACCCTAACAACAAAAAAGACTAAACCCCAACAAGAAACAACACTAAACCCCTAACAACAAACACTAACCCCCAACAACAAACAACACTAAACCCCTAACAAGAAACTAACCTAACCCTGTAAGAACAAACAGCCTTAACCTCCTAACAACAAACAACCTTAACCCCCTAACAACAAACAACCCTAAACCCCTAACAACAAACAATCCTAACCCCCTAACAACCAACAACGCACACCCCCTAACCACAAACAACACTAACACCCTAACCACAAACAACACTAACCCCGTAAGAACAAACAACACTAACCCCCTAACAACAAACAACACTAACACCCTAACAACAAAATCTACTAAACACCAACAAGAAACAACCCTAAACCCCTAACAACAAACACTAACCCCCTAACAACAAACAACACTAAACCCCTAACAAGAAACTAACCTAACCCTGTAACAACAAAGAACACTAACCTCCTAACAACAAACAATCCTAACCCCCTAACAAACAACAACACTAACCCCCTAAGAACAAACAACACTAACACCCTAACAACAAAAACTACTAAACCCCAACAAGAAACAACCCTAAACCTCTAACAACAAACACTAACCCCCTAACAACAAACAACACTAAACCCCTAACAAGAAACTAACCTAACCCCGTAACAACAAACAACCCTAACCTCCTAACAACAAGCAACCTTAAACCCCTAACAAACAACCCTAAACCCCTAACAACAAACAACACTAACACCCTAACAACAAAAACCACTAAACCCCTACAAGAAACAACACTAAACCCCTAACAACAAACACTAACCCCCTAACAACAAACAACACCAAACCCCTAACAAGAAACTAACCTAACCCTGTAAAAACAAACAACCCTAACCTCCTAACAACAAACAACCCTAACCCCCTAACAAACAACAACACTAACCCCCTATCCACAAACAACACTAACACCCTAACAACAAAAACTACTAAACCCCAACAAGAAACAACCCTAAACCCGTAACAACAAACACTAACCCCCTAACAACAAACAACACTAAACCTCTAACAAGAAACTAACCTAACCCTGTAACAACAAACCTCCCTAACCTCCTAACAACAAACAACCTTAAACCCCTAACAACAAACAACCCTAAACCCCTAACAACAAACAATCCTAACCCCCTAACAACCAACAACTCTCACCCCCAACCACAAACAACACTAACACCCTAACCACAAACAACACTAACACCCTAACAACAAAAACTACTAAACCCCAACAAGAAACAACCCTAACCCCCTAATAAACAACAACACTAACCCCCTAACCACAAACAACACTAATACCCTAACAACAAAAACTACAAAACAACAAAAAGAAACAACCCTAAACCCCTAACAACAAACACTAACCCCCTAACAACAAACAACACTAAACCCCTAACAAGAAACTAACCTAACCCCGTAACAACAAACAACCCTAACCTCCTAACAACAAACAACCTTAAACCCCTAACAACAAACAAACCTAAACCCCTAACAACAAACAACACTAACACCCTAACAACAAAAACCACTAAACCCCAACAAGAAACAACACTAAACCCCTAACAACAAACACTAACCCCCAACAACAAACAACACTAAACCCCTAGCAAGAAACTAACCTAACCCTGTAACAACAAACAGCCCTAACCTCGTAACAACAAACCACCTTAACCCCCTAACAACAAACAACCCTAAACCCCTAAGAACAAACAATCCTAACCCCCTAACAACCAACAACTCTCACCCCCTAACCACAAACAACACTAACACCCTAACCACAAACAACACTAACCCCGTAAGAACAAACAACACTAACCCGCTAACCACAAACAACACCAACACCCTAACAACAAAAACTACTAAACCTCAAAAAGAAACAACCCTAAATCCCTAACAACAAACACTAACCCCCTAACAACAAACAACACTAAACCCCTAACAAGAAACTAACCTAACCCCGTAACAACAAACAACCCTAACCTCCTAACAACAAACAACCTTAAACCCCTAACAACAAACAACCCTAAACCCCTAACAACAAACAGCACTAACACCCTAACAACAAAAAACACTAAACCCCAACAAGAAACAACACTAAACCCCTAACAACAAACACTAACCCCCTAACAACAAACAACACTAAACCCTTAACAAGAAACTAACCTAACCCTGTAACAAAAAACAACCCTAACCTCCTAACAACAAACAACCTTAACCCCCTAACAACAAACAATACTAACCCTCTAACAACCAACAACGCTCACCCCCTAACCACAAACAACACTAACACCCTAACCACAAACAACACTAACCCCGTAAGAACAAACAACACTAACCCCCTAAAAACAAACAACACTAACACCCTAACAACAAAAACTACTAAACCCCAGCAAGAAACAACTCTAAACCCCTAACTACAAACACTAACCCCCTAACAACAAGCAACACTAACACCCTAACAAGAAACTAACCTAACCCCGTAACAACAAACAACCCTAACCTCCTAACAGCAAACAACCTTAACCCCCTAACAACAAACAACCCTAAACCCCTAACAACAAACAATCCTAACCCCCTAACAACCAACAACTCTCACCCCCTAACCACAACCAACACTAACACCCTAACCACAAACAACACTAACCCCGTAAGAACAAACAACTCTAACCCCCTAACAACAAACAACACTAACACTCTAACAACAAAAACTACTAAACCCCAACAAGAAACAACCCTAAACCCCTAACAACAAACACTAACCCCCTAACAACAAACAACACTAAACCCCTAACAAGAAACTAACCTAACCCTGTAACAACAAACAGCCCTAACCTCCTAACAACAAACAACCCTAACCCCCTAACAAACAACAACACTAAGCCCCTAACCACAAACAACACTAACACCCTAACAACTAAAACTACTAAACCCCAACAAGAAACAACCCTAAACCCCTAACAACAAACACTAACCCCCTAACAACAAACAACACTAAACCCCTAACAAGAAACTAACCTAACCCTGTAACAACAAACAACCCTAACCTCCTAACAACAAACAACCTTAAACCCCTAACAACAAACAACCCTAAACCCCTAACAACAAACAACACTAACACCCTAACAACAAAAACCACTAAACCCCAAAAAGAAACAACACTAAACCCCTAACAACAAACACTAACCTCCTAACAACAAACAACACTAAACCCCTAACAAGAAACTAACCTAACCCTGTAACAACAAACAACCCTAACCTCCTAACAACAAACAACCTTAACCCCCTAACAACAAACAACCCTAAACCCCTAACAACAAACAATCCTAACCCCCTAACAACCAACAAGGCACACCCCCTAACCACAAACAACACTAACACCCTAACCACAAACACCACTAACCCCGTAAGAACAAAGAACTCTAACCCCCTAACAACAAACAACACTAACACCCTAACAACAAAAACTACTAAACCCCAACAAGAAACAACCCTAAACCCCTAACAAAAAACACTAACCCCATAACAACAAACAACACTAACACCCTAACAAGAAAAACTACTAAACTCCAACAAGAAACAACCTTAAACCCCTAACAACAAACACTAACCCCCTAACAACAAACAACCCTAAACACCTAACAACAAACAACACTAACACCCTAACAATAAAAACCACTAAACCCCAACAAGAAACAACACTAAACCCCTAACAACAAACACTAACCCCCTAACAACAAACAACACTAAACCCCTAACAAGAAACTAACCTAACAATGTAACAACAAACAAACCTAACATCCTAACAACAAACATCCTTAACCCCCTAACAACAAACAACCCTAAACCCCTAACAACAAACAATCCTAACCCCCTAACAACCAACAACGCACACCCCCTAACCACAAACAACACTAACACCCTAACCACAAACAACACTAACCCCGTAAGAACAAACTACACTAACCCCCTAACAACAAACAAAACTAACACCCTAACAACTAAAACTACTAAACCCCAACAAGAAACAACCCTAAACCCCTAACAACAAACACTAACCCCCTAACAACAAACAACACTAAACCCCTAACAAGAAACTAACCTAACCCCGTAACAACAAACAACCCTAACCTCCTAACAACAAACAACCTTAAACCCCTAACCACAAACAACCCTAAACACCTAACAACAAACAACACTAACACCCTAACAACAAAAACCACTAAACCCCAACAAGAAACAACACTAAACCCCTAACAACAAACACTAACCCCCTAACAACAAACAACACTAAACCCCTAACAAGAAACTAACCTAACCCTGTAACAACAAACAACCCTAACCTCCTAACAAAAAACAACCTTAACCTCCTAACAAACAACAACACTAACCCCCTAACCACAAACAACACTAACACCCTAACAACAAAAACTACTAAACCCCAACAAGAAACAACCCTAAACCCCTAACAACAAACACTAACCCCTTAACAACAAACAACACTAAACCCCTAACAAGAAACTAACCTAACCCCGTAACAACAAACAACCCTAACCTCCTAACAGCAAACAACCTTAAACCCCTAACAATAAACAACACTAAACCCCAGCAAAAAACAACACTAAACCCCTAACCACAAACAACACTAACACCCTAACCACAAACAACACTAACCCCGTAAGAACAAACAACACTAACCCCCTAACCACAAACAACACTAACCCCGTAAGAACAAACAACACTAACCCCCTAACAACAAACAACACTAACACCCTAACAACAAAAACTACTAAACCCCAACAAGAAACAACCCTAAACCCCTAACAACAAACACTAACCCCCTAACAACAAACAACACTAATCCCCTAACAAGAAACTAACCTAACCTCGTAACAACAAACAACCCTAACCTCCTAACAACAAACAACCTTAAACCCCTAACAACAAACAACCCTAAACCCCTAACAACAAACAACACTAACACACTAACAACAAAAAACACTAAACCCCAACAAGAAACAACACTAAACCCCTAACAACAAACACTAACCCCCTAACAACAAACAACACTAAACCCCTAACAAGAAACTAACCTAACCCTGTAACAACAAACAACCCTAACCTCCTAACAACAAATAACCCTAACCCCCTAACAAACAACAACACTAACCCCCTAACCACAAACAACACTAACACCCTAACAACAAAAACTACTAAACCCCAACAAGAAACAACCCTAAACCCCTAACAACAAACACTAACCCCCTAACAGCAAACAACACTAAACCCCTAACAAGAAACTAACGTAACCCCCTAACAACCAACAACGCACACCCCCTAACGACAAACAACACTAACACCCTAACCACAAACAACACTAACCCCGTAAGAACAAACTACACTAACCCCCTAACAACAAACAACACTAACACCCTAACAACAAAAACTACTAAACCCAACAAGAAACAACCCTAAACCCCTAACAACAAACACTAACCCCCTAACAACAAACAACACTAAACCCCTTTCAAGCAACTTACCTAACCCCGTAACAACAAACAACCCTAACCTCCTAACAACAAACAACCTTAAACCCCTAACAACAAACAACCCTAAAACCCTAACAACAAACAACACTAACGCCCTAACAACAAAAACCACTAAACCCCAACAAGAAACAACACTAAACCCCTAACAACAAACACTAACCCCCTAACAACAAACATGACTAAACCCCTAACATGAAACTAACCTAACCCTGTAAAAACAAACAACCCTAACCTCCTAACAACAAACAACCCTAACCCCCTAACAAACAACAACACTAACCCCCTAACCACAAACAACACTAACACCCTGACAACAAAAACTACTAAACCCCAACAAGAAACAACCCTAAACCCCTAACAACAAACACTAACCCCCTAACAACAAACAACACTAAACCCCTAACAAGAAACTAATCTAACCCTGTAACAACAAACAACCCTAACCTCCTAACAAAAAACAACCTTAACCCCCTAACAAACAACAACACTAACCCCCTAACCACAAACAACACTAACACCCTAACAACAAAAACTACTAAACCCCAACAAGAAACAGCCCTAAACCCCTAACAACAAACACTAACCCCCTAACAACAAAAAACACTAAACCCCTAACAAGAAACTAACCTAACCCTGTAACAACAAACAACCCTAACCTCCTAACAACAAACAACCTTAACCCCCTAACAACAAACAACCCTAAACCCCTAACAACAAACAATCCTAACACCCTAACAACCAATAACGCTCATCCTCTACCCACAAACAACACTAACACCCTAACCACAAACAACACAAACCCCGTAAGAACAAACAACACTAACCCCCTAACAACAAACAACACTAACACCCTAACAACAAAAACTACTAAACCCCAACAAGAAAAAACCCTAAACCCCTAACAACAAACACTAACCCCCTAACAACAAACAACACTAAACCCCTAACAAGAAACTAACATAACTCCGTAAAAACAAACAACCCTAACCTCCTAACAACAAACAACCCTAAACCCCTAACAACAAACAACCCTAACCTTCTAACAACAAACAACCATAACCCCCTAACAAACAACAACACTAACCCCCTAACCACAAACAACACTAACACCCTAGCAACAAAAACTACTAAACCCCAACAAGAAACAACCCTAAAGCCCTAAAAACAAACACTAACCCCCTAACAACAAACAACACTAAACCCGTAACAAGAAACTAACCTAACCCCGTAACAACAAACAACCCTAACCTCCTAACAACAAACAACCTTAAACCCCTAACAACAAAAAACCCTAAACCCCTAACAACATACAACACTAACACCCTAACAACAAAAACCACTAAACCCCAACAACAAACAACCCTAACCCCCTAACAAACAACAACACTAACCCCCTAACCACAAACAACACTAACACCCTAACAAGAAAAACTACTAAACTCCAACAAGAAACAACCTTAAACCCCTAACAACAAACACTAACCCCCTAACAACAAACAACCCTAAACACCTAACAGCAAACAACACTAACACCCTAACAATAAAAACCACTAAACCCCAACAAGAAACAACACTAAACCCGTAACAACAAACACTAACCCCCTAACAACAAACAACACTAAACCCCTAACAAGAAACTAACCTAACAATGTAACAACAAACAACCCTAACATCCTAACAACAAACATCCTTAACACCCTAACAACAAACAACCCTAAACCCCTAACAACAAACAATCCTAACCCCCTAACAACGAACAGCGCACACCCCCTAACCACAAACAACACTAACACCCTAACCACAAACAACACTAACCCCGTAAGAACAAACTACACTAACGCCCTAACATCAAACAAAACTAACACCCTAACAACAAAAACTACTAAACCCCAACAAGAAACAACCCTAAACCCCTAACAACAAACACTAACCCCCTAACAACAAACAACACTAAACCCCTAACAAGAAACTAACCTAACCCCGTAACAACAAACAACCCTAACCTCCTAACAACAAACAACCTTAAACCCCTAACAACAAACAACCCTAAACCCCTAACAACAAACAACACTAACACCCTAACAACAAAAACCACTAAACCCCAACAAGAAACAACACTAATCCCCTAACAACAAACACTAACCCCCTAACAACAAACAACACTAAACCCCTAACAAGAAACTAACCTAACCCTGTAACAACAAACAACCCTAACCTCCTAACAAAAAACAACCTTAACCTCCTAACAAACAACAACACTAACCCCCTAACCACAAACAACACTAACACCCTAACAACAAAAACTACTAAACCCCAACAAGAAACAACCCTAAACCCCTAACAACAAACACTAACCCCCTAACAACAAACAACACTAAACCCCTAACAAGAAACTAACCTAACCCCGTAACAACAAACAACCCTAACCTCCTAACAGCAAACAACCTTAAACCCCTAACAACAAACAACACTAAACCCCAGCAACAAACAACACTAAACCCCTAACAACAAACAACACTAACACCCTAACAACAAAAACCACTAAACCCCAACAAGAAACAACACTAAACCCCTAACAACAAACACTAACCCCCTAACAACAAACAACACTAAACCCCTAACAAGAAACTAACCTAACCCTGTAACAACAAACAGCCCTAACCTCCTAACAACAAACCACCTTAACCCCCTAACAACAAACAACCCTAAACCCCTAACAACAAACAATCCTAACCCCCTAACAACCAACAACTCTCACCCCCTAACCACAAAGAACACTAACACCCTAACCACAAACAACACTAACCCCGTAAGAACAAACAACACTAACCCCCTAACCACAAACAACACTAACACCCTAACAACAAAAACTACTAAACCCCAAAAAGAAACAACCCTAAACCCCTAACAGCAAACACTAACCCCCTAACAACAAACAACACTAAACCCCTTACAAGAAACTAACCTAACCCTGTAACAACAAACAACGCTAACCTCCTAACAACAAACCCTAACCCCCTAACAAACAACAACACTAAGCCCCTAACCACAAACAACACTAACACCCTAACAACTAAAACTACTAAACCCCAACAAGAAACAACCCTAAACCCCTAACAACAAACACTAACCCCCTAACAACAAACACCACTAAACCCCTAACAAGAAACTAAACTAACCCTGTAACAACAAACAACCCTAACCTCCTAACAACAAACAACCTTAAACCCCTAACAACAAACAACCCTAAACCCCTAACAACGAACAACACTAACACCCTAACTTCAAATACCACTAAACCCCAACAAGAAACAACACTAAACCCCTAACAACAAACACTAACCTCCTAACAACAAACAACACTAAACCCCTAACAAGAAACTAACCTAACCCTGTAACAACAAACAACCCTAACCTCCTAACAACAAACAACCTTAACCCCTAACAACAAACAACCCTAAACCCCTAACAACAAACAATCTTAACCCGCTAACAACCAACAAGGCACACCCCCTAACCACAAACAACACTAACACCCTAACCACAAACAACACTAACCCCGTAAGAACAAACAACTCTAACCCCCTAACAACAAACAACACTAACACCCTAACAACAAAAACTACTAAACCCCAACAAGAAACAACCCTAAACCCCTAACAAAAAACACTAACCCCATAAAAACAAACAACAATAAACCCCTAACAAGAAACTTACCTAACCCCGTAACAACAAACAACCCTAACCTCCTAACAACAACCTTAAACCCCTAACAACAAACAACCCTAAACCCCTAACAACAAACAACACTAACACCCTAACAACAAAAACCACTAAACCCCAACAAGAAACAACACTAAACCCCTAACAACAAACACTAACCCCCTAACAACAAACAACACTAAACCCCTAACAAGAAACTAACCTAACCCTGTAACAACAAACAACCCTAACCTCCTAACAACAAACAACCTTAACCCCCTAACAACAAACAACCCTAAACCCCTACCAACAAACAATCCTAACCCCCTAACAACCAATAACGCTCATCCTCTAACCACAAACAACACTAACACCCTAACCACAAACAACACAAACCCCGTAAGAACAAACAACTCTAACCCCCTAACAACAAACAACACTAACACCCTAACAACAAAAACTACTAAACCCCAACAAGAAAAAACCCTAAACCCCTAACAACAAACACTAACCCCCAACAACAAACAACACTAAACCCCTAACAAGAAACTAACATAACTCCGGAACAACAAACAACCCTAACCTCCTAACAACAAACAACCCTAAACCCCTAACAACAAACAACCCTAACCTTCTAACAACAAACAACCCTAACCCCCTAACAAACAACAACACTAACCCCCTAACCACAAACAACACTAACACCCTAACAACAAAAACTACTAAAAAACAACAAGAAACAACCCTAAAGCCCTAACAACAAACACTAACCCCCTAACAACAAACAACACTAAACCCCTAACAAGAAACTAACCTCACCCCGTAACAACAAACAACCCTAACCTCCTAACAACAAACAACCTTAAACCCCTAACAACAAAAAACCCTAAACCCCTAACAACAAACAACACTAACACCCTAACAACAAAAACCACTAAACCCCAACAACAAACAACACTAACCCCCTAACAAACAACAACACTAACCCCCTAACCACAAACAACACTAACACCCTAACAAGAAAAACTACTAAACTCCAACAAGAAACAACCTTAAACCCCTAACAACAAACACTAACCCCCTAACAAACAACAACACTAACCCCCTAACCACAAACAACACTAACACCCTAACAACAAAAACTACTAAACCCCAACAAGAAACAGCCCTAAACCCCTAACAACAAACACTAACCCCCTAACAACAAAAAACACTAAACCCCTAACAAGAAACTAACCTAACCCTGTAACAACAAACAACCCTAACCTCCTAACAACAAACAACCTTAACCCCCAACAACAAACAACCCTAAACCCCTAACAACAAACCATCCTAACCCCCTAACAACGAACAACGCACACCCCCTAACCACAAACAACACTAACACCCTAACCACAAACAACACTAACCCCGTAAGAACAAACAACACTAACCCCTAACAACAAACAAAACTAACACCCTAACAACAAAAACCACTAAACCCCAACAAGAAACAACCCTAAACCCCTAACAACAAACACTAACCCCCTAACAACAAACAACACTAAACCCCTAACAAAAACTAACCTAACACTGTAACAACAAACAACCCTAACCTCCTAACAACAAACAACCCTAACCCCCTAACAAACAACAACACTAACCCCCTAACCACAAACAACACTAACACCCTAACAAGAAAAACTACTAAACTCCAACAAGAAACAACCTTAAACCCCTAACAACAAACACTAACCCCCTAACAACAAACAACCCTAAACACCTAACAACAAACAACACTAACACCCTAACAATAAAATCCACTAAACCCCAACAAGAAACAACACTAAACCCGTAACAACAAACACTAACCCCCTAACAACAAACAACACTAAACCCCTAAGAAACTAACCTAACAATGTAACAACAAACAACCCTAACATCCTAACAACAAACATCCTTAACCCCCTAACAACAAACAACCCTAAACCCCTAACAACAAACAATCCTAACCCCCTAACAACCAACAACGCACACCCCCTAACCACAAACAACACTAACACCCTAACCACAAACAACACTAACCCCGTAAGAACAAACTACACTAACGCCCTAACAACAAACAAAACTAACACCCTAACAACAAAAACTACTAAACCCCAACAAGAAACAGCCCTAAACCCCTAACAACAAACACTAACCTCCTAACAACAAACAACACTAAACCCCTAACAAGAAACTAACCTAACCCCGTAACAACAAACAACCCTAACCTCCTAACAACAAACAACCTTAAACCCCTAACAACAAACAACCCTAAACCCCTAACAACAAACAACACTAACACCCTAACAACAAAAACCACTAAACCCCAACAAGAAACAACACTAAACCCCTAACAACAAACACTAACCCCCTAACAACAAACAACACTAAACCCCTAACAAGAAACTAACGTAACCCTGTAACAACAAACAACCCTAACCTCCTAACAAAAAACAACCTTAACATCCTAACAAACAACAACACTAACCCCCTAACCACAAACAACACTAACACCCTAACAACAAAAACTACTAAACCCCAACAAGAAACAGCCCTAAACCCCTAACAACAAACACTAACCCCCTAACAACAAACAACACTAAACCCCTAACAAGAAACTAACCTAACCCCGTAACAACAAACAACCCTAACCTCCTAACAGCAAACAACCTTAAACCCCTAACAACAAACAACACTAAACCCCAGCAACAAACAACACTAAACCCCTAACAACAAACAACACTAACACCCTAACAACAAAAACCACTAAACCCCAACAAGAAACAACACTAAACCCCTAACAACAAACACTAACCCCCTAACAACAAACAACACTAAACCCCTAACAAGAAACTAACCTAACCCTGTAACAACAAACAGCCCTAACCTCCTAACAACAAACCCTAACCCCCTAACAAACAACAACACTAAGCCCCTAACCACAAACAACACTAACACCCTAACAACTAAAACTACTAAACCCCAACAAGAAACAACCCTAAACCCCTAACAACAAACACTAACCCCCTAACAACAAACAACACTAAACCCCTAACAAGAAACTAAACTAACCCTGTAACAACAAACAACCCTAACCTCCTAACAACAAACAACCTTAAACCCCTAACAACAAACAACCCTAAACCCCTAACAACGAACAACACTAACACCCTAACAACAAATACCACTAAACCCCAAAAAGAAACAACACTAAACCCCTAACAACAAACACTAACCTCCTAACAACAAACAACACTAAACCCCTAACAAGAAACTAACCTAACCCTGTAACAACAAACAACCCTAACCTCCTAACAACAAACAACCTTAACCCCTAACAACAAACAACCCTAAACCCCTAACAACAAACAATCTTAACCCCCTAACAACCAACAAGGCACACCCCCTAACCACAAACAACACTAACACCCTAACCACAAACAACACTAACCCCGTAAGAACAAACAACTCTAACCCCCTAACAACAAACAACACTAACACCCTAACAACAAAAACTACTAAACCCCAACAAGAAACAACCCTAAACCCCTAACAAAAAACACTAACCCCATAACAACAAACAACAATAAACCCCTAACAAGAAACTTACCTAACCCCGTAACAACAAACAACCCTAACCTCCTAACAACAACCTTAAACCCCTAACAACAAACAACCCTAAACCCCTAACAACAAACAACACTAACACCCTAACAACAAAAACCACTTAACCCCAACAAGAAATAACACTAAACCCCTAACAACAAACACTAACACCCTAACAACAAACAACACTAAACCCCTAACAAGAAACTAACCTAACCCTGTAACAACAAACAGCCCTAACCTCCTAACAACAAACAACCTTAACCCCCTAACAACAAACAACCCTAAACCCCTAACAACAAACAATCCTAACCCCCTAACAACCAACAACTCTCACCCCCTAACCACAAACAACACTAACACCCTAACCACAAACAACACTAACCCCGTAAGAACAAACAACACTAACCCCCTAACCACAAACAACACTAACACCCTAACAACAAAAACTACTAAACCCCAACAAGAAACAACCCTAAACCCCTAACAACAAACACTAAACATCTAACAGCAAACAACACTAAACCCCTAACAAGAAACTAACCTAACCCCGTAACAACAAACAACCCTAACCTCCTAACAACAAACAACCTTAAACCCCTAACAACAAACAACCCTAAACCCATAACAACAAACAACACTAACACCCTAACAACAAAAACCACTAAACCCCAACAAGAAAGAACTCTAAACCCCTAACAACAAACACTAACCCCCTAACAACAAACAACACTAAACCCCTAACAGGAAACTAACCTAACCCTGTAACAACAAACAACCCTAACCTCCTAACAAAAAACAACCTTATCCCCCTAACAAACAACAACACTAACACCCTAACCACAAACAACACTAACACCCTAACAACAAAAACTACTAAACCCCAACAAGAAACAGCCCTAAACCCCTAACAACAAACACTAACCCCCTAACAACAAAAAACACTAAACCCCTAACAAGAAACTAACCTAACCCCGTAACAACAAACAACCCTAACCTCCTAACAACAAACAATCTTAAACCCCTAACAACAAACAACCCTAAACCCCTAACAACAAAGAACACTAGCACCCTAACAACAAAAACCACTAAACCCCAACAAGAAACAACACTAAACCCCTAACAACAAACACTAACCCCCTAACAACAAACAACACTAAACCTCTAACAAGAAACTAACCTAACCCTGTAACAACAAAGATCCCTAACCTCCTAACAACAAACAACCTTAACCCCCTAACAACAAACAACCCTAAACCCCTAACAACAAACAATCCTAACCCCCTAACAACCAACAACGCACACCCCCTAACCACAAACAACACTAACACCCTAACCACAAACAACACTAACCCCGTAAGAACAAACAACACTAACCCCCTAACCACAAACAACACTAACACCCTAACCACAAACAACACTAACGCCTTAAGAACAAACAACACTAACCCCCTAACAACAAACAACACTAACACCCTAACAACAAAAACTACTAAACCCCGACAAGAAACAACCCTAAACCCCTAACAACAAACACTAACCCCCTAACAACAAACAACACTAATCCCCTAACAAGAAACTAACCTAACCCCGTAACAACAAACAACCCTAACCTCCTAACAACAAACAACCTTAAACCCCTAACAACAAACAACCCTAAACCCCTAACAACAAACAACAGTAACACACTAACAACAAAAAACACTAAACCCCAACAAGAAACAACACTAAACCCCTAACAACAAACACTAACCCCCTAACAACAAACAACACTAAACCCCTAACAAGAAACTAACCTAACCCTGTAACAACAAACAACCCTAACCTCCTAACAACAAATAACCCTAACCCCCTAACAAACAACAACACTAACCCCCTAACCACAAACAACACTAACACCCTAACAAAAACTACTAAACCCCAACAAGAAACAACCCTAAACCCCTAACAACAAACACTAACCCCCTAACAGCAAACAACACTAAACCCCTAACAAGAAACTAACGTAACCCCCTAACAACCAACAACGCACACCCCCTAACGACAAACAACACTAACACCCTAACCACAAACAACACTAACCCCGTAAGAACAAACTACACTAACCCCCTAACAACAAACAACACTAACACCCTAACAACAAAAACTACTAAACCCAACAAGAAACAACCCTAAACCCCTAACAACAAACACTAACCCCCTAACAACAAACAACACTAAACCCGTTTCAAGCAACTTACCTAACCCCGTAACAACAAACAACCCTAGCCTCCTAACAACAAACAACCTTAAACCCCTAACAACAAACAACCCTAAACCCCTAACAACAAACAAAACTAACGCCCTAACAATAAAAACCACTAAACCCCAACAAGAAACAACACTAAACCCCTAACAACAAACACTAACCCCCTAACAACAAACATCACTAAACCCCTAACAAGAAACTAACCTAACCCTGTAAAAACAAACAACCCTAACCTCCTAAAAACAAACAACCCTAACCCCCTAACAAACAACAACACTAACCCCCTAACCACAAACAACACTAACACCCTAACAACAAAAACTACTAAACCCCAACAAGAAACAACCCTAAACCCCTAACAACAAACACTAACCCCCTAACAACAAACAACACTAAACCCCTAACAAGAAACTAACCTAACCCCGTAACAACAAACAACCCTAACCTCCTAACAGCAAACAACCTTAAACCCCTAACAACAAACAACCCTAAACCCCTAACAACAAACAACACTAACACCCTAACAACAAAAACCACGAAACCCCAACAAGAAACAACACTAAACCCCTAACAAGAAACACTAACCCCCTAACAACAAACAACACTAAACCCCTAACAATAAACTAACCTAACCCTGTAACAACAAACAACCCTAACCTCCTAACAACAAACAACCCTAACCCCCTAACAAACAACACTAAGCCCCTAACCACAAACAACACTAACACCCCAACAACTAAAACTACTAAACCCCAACAAGAAACAACCCTAAACCCCTAACAACAAACACTAACCCCCTAACAACAAACAACACTAAACCCCTAACAAGAAACTAACCTAACCCCGTAACAACAAACAACCCTAACCCCCTAACAACAAACAACCTTAAACCCCTAACAACAAACAACCCTAAACCCCTAACAAGAAACAACACTAACACCCTAACAACAAAAACCACTAAACCCCAACAAGAAACAACACTAAACCCCTAACAACAAACACTAACCTCCTAACAACAAACAACACTAAACCCCTAACAAGAAACTAACCTAACTCTGTAACAACAAACAACCCTAACCTCCTAACAACAAACAACCTTAACCCCCTAACAACAAACAACCCTAAACCCCTAACAACAAACAATCCTAACCCCCTAACAACCAACAACGCACACCTCCTAACCACAAACAACACTAACACCCTAACCACAAACAACACTAACCCCGTAAGAACAAACAACACTAACCCCCTATCAACAAACAACACTAACACCCTAACAACAAAAACTACTAAACCCCAACAAGAAACATTCCTAAACCCCTAACAACAAACACTAACCCCCTAACAACAAACAACACTAAACCCCTAACAAGAAACTAACCTAACCCCGTAACAACAAACAACCCTAACCTCCTAACAACAAACAACCTTAAACCCCTAACAACAAACAACCCTAAACCCCTATCAACAAACAACACTAACACCCTAACAACAAAAACCACTAAACCCCAACAAGAAACAACACTAAACCCCTAACAACAAACACTAACCCCCTAACAACAAACAACACTAAACCCCTAACAAGAAACTAACCTAACCCTGTAACAACAAACAACCCTAACCTTCTAACAACAAACAACCTTAACACCCTAACAACAAACAACCATAAACCCCTAACAACAAACAATCCTAACCCCCTAACAACCAATAACGCTCATCCTCTAACCACAAACAACACTAACACCCTAACCACAAACAACACAAACCCCGTAAGAACAAACAACACTAACCCCCTAACAACAAACAACACTAACACCCTAACAACAAAAACTACTAAACCCCAACAAGAAAAAACCCTAAACCCCTAACAACAAACACTAACCCCCTAACAACAAACAACACTAATCCCCTAACAAGAAACTAACCTAACCCCGTAACAACAAACAACCCTAACCTCCTAACAACAAACAACCTTAAACCCCTAACAACAAACAACCCTAAACCCCTAACAACAAACCATAGTAACACACTAACAACAAAAAACACTAAACCCCAACAAGAAACAACACTAAACCCCTAACAACAAACACTAACCCCCTAACAACAAACAACACTAAACCCCTAACAAGAAACTAACCTAACCCTGTAACAACAAACAACCCTAACCTCCTTTCAACAAATAACCCTAACCCCCTAACAAACAACAACACTAACCCCCTAACCACAAACAACACTAACACCCTAACAAAAACTACTAAACCCCAACAAGAAACAACCCTAAACCCCTAACAACAAACACTAACCCCCTAACAGCAAACAACACTAAACCCCTAACAAGAAACTAACGTAACCCCCTAACAACCAACAACGCACACCCCCTAACGACAAACAACACTAACACCCTAACCACAAACAACACTAACCCCGTAAGAACAAACTACACTAACCCCCTAACAACAAACAACACTATCACCCTAACAACAAAAACTACTAAACCCAACAAGAAACAACCCTAAACCCCTAACAACAAACACTAACCCCCTAACAACAAACAACACTAAACCCGTTTCAAGCAACTTACCTAACCCCGTAACAACAAACAACCCTAGCCTCCTAACAACAAACAACCTTAAACCCCTAACAACAAACAACCCTAAACCCCTAACAACAAACAACACTAACGCCCTAACAACAAAAACCACTAAACCCCAACAAGAAACAACACTAAACCCCTAACAACAAACACTAACCCCCTAACAACAAACATCACTAAACCCCTAACAAGAAACTAACCTAACCCTGTAAAAACAAACAACCCTAACCTCCTAACAACAAACAACCCTAACCCCCTAACAAACAACAACACTAACCCCCTAACCACAAACAACACTAACACCCTAACAACAAAAACTACTAAACCCCAACAAGAAACAACCCTAAACCCCTAACAACAAACACTAACCCCCTAACAACAAACAACACTAAACCCCTAACAAGAAACTAACCTAACCCCGTAACAACAAACAACCCTAACCTCCTAACAGCAAACAACCTTAAACCCCTAACAACAAACAACCCTAAACCCCTAACAACAAACAACACTAACACCCTAACAACAAAAACCACGAAACCCCAACAAGAAACAACACTAAACCCCTAACAACAAACACTAACCCCCTAACGACAAACAACACTAAACCCCTAACAATAAACTAACCTAACCCTGTAACAACAAACAACCCTAACCTCCTAACAACAAACAACCCTAACCCCCTAACAAACAACAACACTAAGCCCCTAACCACAAACAACACTAACACCCCAACAACTAAAACTACTAAACCCCAACAAGAAACAACCCTAAACCCCTAACAACAAACACTAACCCCCTAACAACAAACAACACTAAACCCCTAACAAGAAACTAACCTAACCCCGTAACAACAAACAACCCTAAACCCCTAACAACAAACAACCTTAAACCCCTAACAACAAACAACCCTAAACCCCTAACAAGAAACAACACTAACACCCTAACAACAAAAACCACTAAACCCCAACAAGAAACAACACTAAACCCCTAACAACAAACACTAACCTCCTAACAACAAACAACACTAAACCCCTAACAAGAAACTAACCTAACTCTGTAACAACAAACAACCCTAACCTCCTAACAACAAACAACCTTAACCCCCTAACAACAAACAACCCTAAACCCCTAACAACAAACAATCCTAACCCCCTAACAACCAACAACGCACACCCCCTAACCACAAACAACACTAACACCCTAACCACAAACAACACTAACCCCGTAAGAACAAACAACACTAACCCCCTAACAACAAACAACACTACACCCTAACAACAAAAACTACTAAACCCCAACAAGAAACATTCCTAAACACCTAACAACAAACACTAACCCCCTAACAACAAACAACACTAAACCCCTAACAAGAAACTAACCTAACCCCGTAACAACAAACAACCCTAACCTCCTAACAACAAACAACCTTAAACCCCTAACAACAAACAACCCTAAACCCCTATCAACAAACAACACTAACACCCTAACAACAAAAACCACTAAACCCCAACAAGAAACAACACTAAACCCCTAACAACAAACACTAACCCCCTAACAACAAACAACACTAAACCCCTAACAAGAAACTAACCTAACCCTGTAACAACAAACAACCCTAACCTCCTAACAACAAACAACCTTAACCCCCTAACAACAAACAACCCTAAACCCCTAACAACAAACAATCCTAACCCCCTAACAACCAATAACGCTCATCCTCTAACCACAAACAACACTAACACCCTAACCACAAACAACACAAACCCCGTAAGAACAAACAACACTAACCCCCTAACAACAAAAACACTAACACCCTAACAACAAAAACTACTAAACCCCAACAAGAAAAAACCCTAAACCCCTAACAACAAACACTAACCCCCAACAACAAACAACACTAAACCCCTAACAAGAAACTAACATAACTCCGGAACAACAAACAACCCTAACCTCCTAACAACAAACAACCCTAAACCCCTAACAACAAACAACCCTAACCTTCTAACAACAAACAACCCTAACCCCCTAACAAACAACAACACTAACCCCCTAACCACAAACAACACTAACACCCTAACAACAAAAACTACTAAAAAACAACAAGAAACAACCCTAAAGCCCTAACAACAAACACTAACCCCCTAACAACAAACAACACTAAACCCCTAACAAGAAACTAACCTCACCCCGTAACAACAAACAACCCTAACCTCCTAACAACAAACAACCTTAAACCCCTAACAACAATAAACCCTAAACCCCTAACAACAAACAACACTAACACCCTAACAACAAAAACCACTAAACGCCAACAACAAACAACACTAACCCCCTAACAAACAACAACACTAACCCCCTAACCACAAACAACACTAACACCCTAACAAGAAAAACTACTAAACTCCAACAAGAAACAACCTTAAACCCCTAACAACAAACACTAACCCCCTAACAAACAACAACACTAACCCCCTAACCACAAACAACACTAACACCCTAACAACAAAAACTACTAAACCCCAACAAGAAACAGCCCTAAACCCCTAACAACAAACACTAACCCCCTAACAACAAAAAACACTAAACCCCTAACAAGAAACTAACCTAACCCTGTAACAACAAACAACCCTAACCTCCTAACAACAAACAACCTTAACCCCCTAACAACAAACAACACTAACACCCTAACCACAAACAACACTAACCCCGTAAGAACAAACAACACTAACCCCCTAACAACAAACAACACTAACACCCTAACAACAAAAACCACTAAACCCCAACAAGAAACAACCCTAAACCCCTAACAACAAACACTAACCCCCTAACAACAAACAACACTAAACCCCTAACACGAAACTAACCTAACCCTGTAACAACAAACAACCCTAACCTCCTAACAAAAAACAACCTTAACCCCCTAACAAACAACAACACTAACCCCCTAACCACAAACAACACTAACACCCTAACAACAAAAACTACTAAACCCCAAAAAGAAACAGCAATAAACCCCTAACAACAAACACTAACCCCCTAACAACAAAAAACACTAAACCTCTAACAAGAAACTAACCTAACCCTGTAACAACAAACAACCCTAACCTCCTAACAACAAACAACCTGAACCCCCTAACAACAAACAACCCTAAACCCCTAACAACAAACAACCCTAACCTTCTAACAACAAACAACCCTAACCCCCTAACAAACAACAACACTAACCCCCTAACCACAAACAACACTAACACCCTAACAACAAAAACTACTAAACTCCAACAAGAAACAACCTTAAACCCCTAACAACAAACACTAACCCCCTAACAACAAACAACACTAAGCCCCTGACAAGAAACTAACCTAACCCCGTAACAACAAACAACCCTAACCTCCTAACAACAAACAACCTTAAACCCCTAACAACAAACAACCCTAAACCCCTAACAACAATCAACACTAACACACTAACAACAAGAAACACTAAACCCCAACAAGAAACTAACCTAACCCTGTAACAACAAACAACCCTAACCTCCTAACAACAAATAACCCTAACCCCCTAACAAACAACAACACTAACCCCCTAACCACAAACAACACTAACACCCTAACAACAAAAACTACTAAACCCGAAGAAGAAACAACCCTAAACCGCTAACAACAAACACTAACCCCCTAACAGCAAACAACAGTAAACCCCTAACAAGAAACTAACCTAACCCCCTAACAACCAACAACGCACACCCCCTAACCACAAACAACACTAACCCCGTAAGAACAAACTACACTAACCAACTAACAACAAACAACACTAACACCCTAACAACAAAAACTACTAAACCCAACAAGAAACAACCCTAAACCCCAAACAACAAACACTAACCCCCTAACAACAAACAACACTAAACCCCTAACAAGAAACTTACCTAACCCCGTAACAACAAACAACCCTAACCTCCTAACAAGAAACAACCTTAAACCCCTAACAACAAACAACCCTAAACCCCTAACAACAAACAACACTAACACCCTAAGAACAAAAACCACTAAACACCAACAAGAAACAACACTAAAACCCTAACAACAAACACTAACCCCCTAACAACAAACATCACTAAACCCCTAACAAGAAACTAACCTAACCCTGTAAAAACAAACAAACCTAACCTCCTAACAAACAACCCTAACCCCCTAACAAACAACACTAACCCCCTAACCACAAACAACACTAACACCCTAACAACAAAAACTACTAAACCCCAACAAGAAACAACCCTAAACCCCTAACAACAAACACTAATCCCCTAACAACAAACAACACTAAACCCCTAACAAGAAACTAACCTAACAATGTAACAACAAACAACCCTAACATCCTAACAACAAACATCCTTAACCCCCTAACAACAAACAACCCTAAACCCCTAACAACAAACAATCCTAACCCCCTAACAACCAACAACGCACACCCCCTAACCACAAACAACACTAACACCCTAACCACAAACAACACTAACCCCGTAAGAACAAACTACACTAACGCCCTAACAACAAACAAAACTAACACCCTAACAACAAAAACTACTAAACCCCAACAAGAAACAACCCTAAACCCCTAACAACAAACACTAACCCCCTAACAACAAACAACACTAAACCCCTAACAAGAAACTAACCTAACCCCGTAACAACAAACAACCCTAACCTCCTAACAACAAACAACCTTAAACCCCTAACAACAAACAACCCTAAACCTCTAACAACAAACAACACTAACACCCTAACAACAAAAACCACTAAACCCCAACAAGAAACAACACTAAACCCCTAACAACAAACACTAAACCCCTAACAAGAAACTAACCTAACCCTGTAACAACAAACAACCCTAACCTCCTAACAAAAAACAACCTTATCCCCCTAACAAACAACAACACTAACACCCTAACCACAAACAACACTAACACCCTAACAACAAAAACTACTAAACCCCAAAAAGACACAGCCCTAAACCCCTAACAACAAACACTAACCCCCTAACAACAAAAAACACTAAACTCCTAACAAGAAACTAACCTAACCCCGTAACAACAAACAACGCTAACCTCCTAACAACAAACAATCTTAAACCCCTAACAACAAACAACCCTAAACCCCTAACAACAAAGAACACTAACACCCTAACAACAAAAACCACTAAACCCCAACAAGAAACAACACTAAACCCCTAACAACAAACACTAACCCCCTAACAACAAACAACACTAAACCCCTAACAAGAAACTAACCTAACCCTGTAACAACAAAGATCCCTAACCTCCTAACAACAAAAAACCTTAACCCCCTAACAACAAACAACCCTAAAAACCTAACAACAATCCTAACCCCCTAACAACCAACAACGCACACCCCCTAACCACAAACAACACTAACACCCTAACCACAAACAACACTAACCCCGTAAGAAGAAACAACACTAACCCCCTAACCACAAACAACACTAACACCCTAACCACAAACAACACTAACCCCGTAAGAACAAACAACACTAACCCCCTAACAACAAACAACACTAACACCCTAACAACAAAAACTACTAAACCCCAACAAGAAACAACCCTAAACCCCTAACAACAAACACTAACCCCCTAACAACAAACAACACTAATCCCCTAACAAGAAACTAACCTAACCCTGTAACAACAAACAACCCAAACCTCCTAACAACAAACAACCTTAAACCCCTAACAACAAACAACCCTAAACCCCTAACAACAAACAACACTAACACACTAACAACAAAAAACACTAAACCCCAACAAGAAACAACACTAAACCCCTAACAACAAACACTAAACCCCTAACAACAAACAACACTAAACCCCTAACAAGAAACTAACCTAACCCTGTAACAACAAACAACCCTAACCTCCTAACAACAAATAACCCTATCCCCCTAACAAACAACAACACTAACCCCCTAAACACAAACAACACTAACACCCTAACAAAAACTACTAAACACCAAGAAGAAACAACCCTAAACCCCTAACAACAAACACTAACCCCCTAACAGCAAACAACACTAAACCCCTAACAAGAAACTAACGTAACCCCCTAACAACCAACAACGCACACCCCCTAACCACAAACAACACTAACACCCTAACCACAAACAACACTAACCCCGTAAGAACAAACTACACTAACACCCTAACAACAAACAACACTAACACCCTAACAACAAAAACTACTAAACCCAACAAGAAACAACCCTAAACCCCTAACAACAAACACTAACCCCCTAACAACAAACAACACTAAACCCCTAACAAGCAACTTACCTAACCCCGTAACAACAAACAACCCTAACCTCCTAACAACAAACAACCTTAAACCCCTAACAACAAACAACCCTAAACCCCTAACAACAAACAACACTAACGCCCTAACAACAAAAACGACTAAACCCGAATACGAAACAACACTAAACCCCTAACAACAAACACTAACCCCCTAACAACAAACATCACTAAACCCCTAAGAAGAAACTAACCTAACCCTGTAAAAACAAACAACCCTAAACTCCTAACAACAAACAACCCTAACCCCCTAACAAACAACAACACTAACCCCCTAACCACAAACAACACTAACACCCTAACAACAAAAACTACTAAACCGCAACAAGAAACAACCCTAAACCCCTAACAACAAACACTAACCCCCTAACAACAAACAACACTAAACCCCTAACAAGAAACTAACCTAACCCCGTAACAACAAACAACCCTAACCTCCTAACAGCAAACAACCTTAAACCCCTAACAACAAACAACCCTAAACCCCTAACAACAAACAACACTAACACCCTAACAACAAAAACCACTAAACCCCAACAGGAAACAACACTAAACCCCTAACAACAAACACTAACCCCCTAACAACAAACAACACTAAACCCCTAACAATAAACTAACCTAACTCTGTAACAACAAACAACCCTAACCTCCTAACAACAAACAACCCTAACCCCCTAACAAACAACAACACTAAGCCCCTAACCACAAACAACACTAACACCCTAACAACTAAAACTACTAAACCCCAACAAGAAACAACCCTAAACCCCTAACAACAAACACTAACCCCCTAACAACAAACAACACTAAACCCCTAACAAGAAACTAACCTAACCCCGTAACAACAAACAACCCTAACCCCCTAACAACAAACAACCTTAAACCCCTAACAACAAACAACCCTAAACCCCTAACAAGAAACAACACTAACACCCTAACAACAAAAACCAATAAACCCCAACAAGAAACAACACTAAACCCCTAACAACAAACACTAACCTCCTAACAACAAACAACACTAAACCCCTAACAAGAAACTAACCTAACTCTGTAACAACAAACAACCCTAACCTCCTAACAACAAACAACCTTAACCCCTAACAACAAACAACCCTAAACCCCTAACAACAAACAATCCTAACCCCCTAACAACCAACAACGCACACCCCCTAACCACAAACAACACTAACACCCTAACCACAAACAACACTAACCCCGTAAGAACAAACAACACTAACCCCCTAACAACAAACAACACTAACACCCTAACAACAAAAACTACTAAACCCCAACAGGAAACATTCCTAAACCCCTAACAACAAACACTAACCCCCTAACAACAAACAACACTAAACCCCTAACAAGAAACTAACCTAACCCCGTAACAACAAACAACCCTAACCTCCTAACAACAAACAACCTTAAACCCCTAACAACAACAACCCTAAACCCCTATCAACAAACAACACTAACACCCTAACAACAAAAACCACTAAACCCCAACAAGAAACAACACTAAACCCCTAACAACAAACACTAACCCCCTAACAACAAACAACACTAAACCCCTAACAAGAAACTAACCTAACCCTGTAACAACAAACAACCCTAACCTCCTAACAACAAACAACCTTAACCCCCTAACAACAAACAACCCTAAACCCCTAACAACAAACAATCCTAACCCCCTAACAACCAATAACGCTCATCCTCTAACCACAAACAACACTAACACCCTAACCACAAACAACACAAACCCCGTAAGAACAAACAACACTAACCCCCTAACAACAAACAACACTAACACCCTAACAACAAAAACTACTAAACCCCAACAAGAAAAAACCCTAAACCCCTAACAACAAACACTAACCCCCTAACAACAAACAACACTAAACCCCTAACAAGAAACTAACATAACTCCGTAACAACAAACAACCCTAACCTCCTAACAACAAACAACCCTAAACCCCTAACAACAAACAACCCTAACCTTCTAACAACGAACAACCCTAACCCCCTAACAAACAACAACACTAACCCCCTAACCACAAACAACACTAACACCCTAACAACAAAAACTAGTAAAAAACAACAAGAAACAACCCTAAAGCCCTAACAACAAACACTAACCCCCTAACAACAAACAACACTAAAACCCTAACAAGAAACTAACCTAACCCCGTAACAACAAACAACCCTAACCTCCTAACAACAAACAACCTTAAACCCCTAACAACAAACAACCCTAAACCCCTAACAACAAACAACACTAACACCCTAACAACAAAAACCACTAAACCCCAACAACAAACAACCCTAACCCCCTAACAAACAACAACACTAACCCCCTAACCACAAACAACACTAACACCCTAACAAGAAAAACTACTAAACTCCAACAAGAAACAACCTTAAACCCCTAACAACAAACACTAACCCCCTAACAACAAACAACCTTAAACACCTAACAACAAACAACACTAACACCCTAACAATAAAAACCACTAAACCCCAAGAAGAAACAACACTAAACCCGTAACAACAAACACTAACCCCCTAACAACAAACAACACTAAACCCCTAACAAGAAACTAACCTAACAATGTAACAACAAACAACCCTAACATCCTAACAACAAACATCCTTAACCCTCTAACAACAAACAACCCTAAACCCCTAACAACAAACAATCCTAACCCCCTAACAACCAACAACGCACACCCCCTAACCACAAACAACACAAACACCCTAACCACAAACAACACTAACCCTGTAAGAACAAACTACACTAACGCCCTAACAACAAACAAAACTAACACCCTAACAAAAAAACTACTAAACCCCAACAAGAAACAACCCTAAACCCCTAACAACAAACACTAACCCCCTAACAACAAACAACACTAAACCCCTAACAAGAAACTAACCTAACCCCGTAACAACAAACAACCCTAACCTCCTAACAACAAACAACCTTAAACCCCTAACAACAAACAACCCTAAACCCCTAACAACAAACAACACTAACACCCTAACAACAAAAACCACTAAACCCCAACAAGAAACAACACTAAACCCCTAACAACAAACACTAACCCCCTAACAACAAACAACACTAAACCCCTAACAAGAAACTAACCTAACCCTGTAACAACAAACAACCCTAACCTCCTAACAAAAAACAACCTTAACCCCCTAACAAACAACAACACTAACCCCCTAACCACAAACAACACTAACACCCTAACAACAAAAACTACTAAACCCCAACAAGAAACAGCCCTAAACCCCTAACAACAAACACTAACCCCCTAACAACAAAGAACACTAAACCCCAAACAAGAAACTAACCTAACCCTGTAACAACAAACAACCCTAACCTCCTAACAACAAACAACCTTAACCCCCTAACAACAAACAACCCTAAACCCCTAACAACAAACCATCCTAACCCCCTAACAACCAACAACGCACACCCCCTAACCACAAACAACACTAACACCCTAACCACAAACAACACTAACCCCGTAAGAACAAACAACACTAACCCCCTAACAACAAACAACACTAACACCCTAACAACAAAAACTACTAAACCCCAACAAGAAACAACCCTAAACCCCTAACAACAAACACTAACCCCCTAACAACAAACAACACTAAACCCCCAACAAGAAACTAACCTAACCCCGTAACAACAAACAACCCTAACCTCCTAACAACAAACAACCTTAAACCCCTAACAACAAACAACCCTAAACCCCTAACAACAAACAACACTAACACACTAACAAAAAAAAACACTAAACCCCAACAAGAAACAACACTAAACCCCTAACAACAAACACTAATCCCCTAACAACAAACAACACTAAACCCCTAACAAGAAACTAACCTAACCCTGTAATAACAAACAACCCTAACCTCCTAACAACAAATAACCCTAACCCCCTAACAAACAGCAACACTAACCCCCTAACCACAAACAACACTAACACCCTAACAGCAAAAACTACTAAACCCCACCAAGAAACAACCCTAAACCCCTAACAACAAACACTAACCCCCTAACAGCAAACAACACTAAACCCCTAACAAGAAACTAACCTAACCCCCTAACAACCAACAACGCACACCCGCTAACCACAAACAACACTAACACCCTAACCACAAACAACACTAACCCCGTAAGAACAAACTACACTAACCCCCTAACAACAAACAACACTAACACCCTAACAAAAAAAACTACTAAACCCAACAAGAAAAAACCCTAAACCCCTAACAACAAACACTAACCCCCTAACAACAAACAACACTAAACCCCTAACAAGAAACTTACCTAACTCCGTAACAACAAACAACCCTAAACCTCTAACAACAAACAACACTAACACCCTAAGAACAAAAACCACTAAACCCCAACAAGAAACAACACTAAACCCCTAACAACAAACACTAACCCCCTAACAACAAACAAAACTAAACCCCTAACAAGAAACTAACCTAACCCTGTAAAAACAAACAACCCTAACCTCCTAACAACAAACATCACTAACCCCCTAACAAACAACAACACTAACCCCCTAACCACAAACAACACTAACACCCTAACAACAAAAACTACTAAACCCCAACAAGAAACAACCCTAAACCCCTAACAACAAACACTAACCCCCTAACAACAAACAACACTAAACCCCTAACAAGAAACTAACCTAACCCCGTAACAACAAACAACCCTAACCTCCTAACAGCAAACAACCTTAAACCCCTAACAACAAACAACCCTAAACCCCTAACAACAAACAACACTAACACCCTAACAACAAAAACCACTAAACCCCAACAAGAAACAACACTAAACCCCTAACAACAAACACTAACCCCCTAAAAACAAACAACACTAAACCCCTAACAAGAAACTAACCTAACCCTGTAACAACAAACAGCCCTAACCTCCTAACAACAAACCACCTTAACCCCCTAACAACAAACAACCCTAAACCCCTAACAACAAAAAATCCTAACCCTCTAACAACCAACAACGCACACCCCCTAACCACAAACAACACTAACACCCTAACCACAAACAACACTAACCCCGTAAGAACAAACTACACTAACCCCCTAACAACAAACAACACTAACACCCTAACAACAAAAACTACTAAACCCAACAAGAAACAACCCTAAACCCCCAACAACAAACACTAACCCCCTAACAACAAACAACACTAAACCCCTAACAAGAAACTAACCTAACCCTGTAACAACAAACAATCCTAACCTCCTAACAACAAACAACCTTTACCCCCTAACAAACAACAACACTAAGCCCCTAACCACAAACAACACTAACACCCTAACAACAAAAACCACTAAACCCCAACAAGAAACAACACTAAACCCCTAACACCAAACACTAACCCCCTAACAACAAACAACACTAAACCCCTAACAAGAAACTAACCTAACCCTGTAACAACAAGCAGCCCTAACCTCCTAACAACAAAGAACCTTAAGCCCCTAATAACAAACAACTCTAAACCCCTAACAACAAACAATTCTAACCCCTTAACAACCAACAATGCTCACCCCCTAACCACAAACAACACTAACACCCTAACAACAAAAACCACTAAACCCCAACAAGAAACAACACTAATCCCCTAACAACAAACACTAACCCCCTAACAACAAACAACACTAAACCCCTAACAAGAAACTAACCTAACCCTGTAACAACAAACAACCCTAACCTCCTAACAAAAAACAACCTTAACCTCCTAACAAACAACACTAACCCCCTAACCACAAACAACACTAACACCCTAACAACAAAAACTACTAAACCCCAACAAGAAACAACCCTAAACCCCTAACAACAAACACTAAAACCCTAACAACAAACAACACTAAACCCCTAACAAGAAACTAACCTAACCCCGTAACAACAAACAACCCTAACCTCCTAACAGCAAACAACCTTAAACCCCTAACAACAAACAACACTAAACCCCAGCAACAAACAACACTAAACCCCTAACAACAAACAACACTAACACCCTAACAACAAAAACCACTAAACCCCAACAAGAAACAACACTAAACCCCTAACAACAAACACTAACCCCCTAACAACAAACAACACTAAACCCCTAACAAGAAACTAACCTAACCCTGTAACAACAAACAGCCCTAACCTCCTAACAACAAACCACCTTAACCCCCTAACAACAAACAACTCTAAACCCCTAACAACAAACAATCCTAACCCCCTAACAACCAACAACTCTCACCCCCTAACCACAAACAACACTAACACCCTAACCACAAACAACACTAACCCCGTAAGAACAAACAACACTAACCCCCTAACCACAAACAACACTAACACCCTAACAACAAAAACTACTAAACCCCAAAAAGAAACAACCCTAAACCCCTAACAGCAAACACTAACCCCCTAACAACAAACAACACTAAACCCCTTACAAGAAACTAACCTAACCCTGTAACAACAAACAACCCTAACCTCCTAACAACAAACCCTAACCCCCTAACAAACAACAACACTAAGCCCCTAACCACAAACAACACTAACACCCTAACAACTAAAACTACTAAACCCCAACAAGAAACAACCCTAAACCCCTAACAACAAACACTAACCCCCTAACAACAAACACCACTAAACCCCTAACAAGAAACTAAACTAACCCTGTAACAACAAACAACCCTAACCTCCTAACAACAAACAACCTTAAACCCCTAACAACAAACAACCCTAAACCCCTAACAACGAACAACACTAACACCCTAACAACAAATACCACTAAACCCCAAAAAGAAACAACACTAAACCCCTAACAACAAACACTAACCTCCTAACAACAAACAACACTAAACCCCTAACAAGAAACTAACCTAACCCTGTAACAACAAACAACCCTAACCTCCTAACAACAAACAACCTTAACCCCTAACAACAAACAACCCTAAACCCCTAACAACAAACAATCTTAACCCCCTAACAACCAACAAGGCACACCCCCTAACCACAAACAACACTAACACCCTAACCACAAACAACACTAACCCCGTAAGAACAAACAACTCTAACCCCCTAACAACAAACAACACTAACACCCTAACAACAAAAACTACTAAACCCCAACAAGAAACAACCCTAAACCCCTAACAAAAAACACTAACCCCATAACAACAAACAACAATAAACCCCTAACAAGAAACTTACCTAACCCCGTAACAACAAACAACCCTAACCTCCTAACAACAACCTTAAACCCCTAACAACAAACAACCCTAAACCCCTAACAACAAACAACACTAACACCCTAACAACAAAAACCACTAAACCCCAACAAGAAACAACACTAAACCCCTAACAACAAACACTAACCCCCTAACAACAAACAACACTAAACCCCTAACAAGAAACTAACCTAACCCTGTAACAACAAACAACCCTAACCTCCTAACAACAAACCACCTTAACCCCCTAACAACAAACAACCCTAAACCCCTAACAACAAACAATCCTAACCCCCTAACAACCAATAACGCTCATCCTCTAACCACAAACAACACTAACACCCTAACCACAAACAACACAAACCCCGTAAGAACAAACAACTCTAACCCCCTAACAACAAACAACACTAACACCCTAACAACAAAAACTACTAAACCCCAACAAGAAAAAACCCTAAACCCCTAACAACAAACACTAACCCCCAACAACAAACAACACTAAACCCCTAACAAGAAACTAACATAACTCCGGAACAACAAACAACCCTAACCTCCTAACAACAAACAACCCTAAACCCCTAACAACAAACAACCCTAACCTTCTAACAACAAACAACCCTAACCCCCTAACAAACAACAACACTAACCCCCTAACCACAAACAACACTAACACCCTAACAAGAAAAACTACTAAACTCCAACAAGAAACAACCTTAAACCCCTAACAACAAACACTAACCCCCTAACAAACAACAACACTAACCCCCTAACCACAAACAACACTAACACCCTAACAACAAAAACTACTAAACCCCAACAAGAAACAGCCCTAAACCCCTAAGAACAAACACTAACCCCCTAACAACAAAAAACACTAAACCCCTAACAAGAAACTAACCTAACCCTGTAACAACAAACAACCCTAACCTCCTAACAACAAACAACCTTAACCCCCAACAACAAACAACCCTAAACCCCTAACAACAAACCATCCTAACCCCCTAACAACCAACAACGCACACCCCCTAACCACAAACAACACTAACACCCTAACCACAAACAACACTAACCCCGTAAGAACAAACAACACTAACCCCCTAACAACAAACAAAACTAACACCCTAACAACAAAAACCACTAAACCCCAACAAGAAACAACCCTAAACCCCTAACAACAAACACTAACCCCCTAACAACAAACAACACTAAACCCCTAACAAGAAACTAACCTAACACTGTAACAACAAACAACCCTAACCTCCTAACAACAAATAACCCTATCCCCCTAACAAACAACAACACTAACCCCCTAAACACAAACAACACTAACACCCTAACAAAAACTACTAAACACCAAGAAGAAACAACCCTAAACCCCTAACAACAAACACTAACCCCCTAACAGCAAACAACACTAAACCCCTAACAAGAAACTAACGTAACCTCCTAACAACCAACAACGCACACCCCCTAACCACAAACAACACTAACACCCTAACCACAAACAACACTAACCCCGTAAGAACAAACTACACTAACACCCTAACAACAAACAACACTAACACCCTAACAACAAAAACTACTAAACCCAACAAGAAACAACCCTAAACCCCTAACAACAAACACTAACCCCCTAACAACAAACAACACTAAACCCCTAACAAGCAACTTACCTAACCCCGTAACAACAAACAACCCTAACCTCCTAACAACAAACAACCTTAAACCCCTAACAACAAACAACCCTAAACCCCTAACAACAAACAACACTAACGCCCTAACAACAAAAACGACTAAACCCGAATACGAAACAACACTAAACCCCTAACAACAAACACTAACCCCCTAACAACAAACATCACTAAACCCCTAAGAAGAAACTAACCTAACCCTGTAAAAACAAACAACCCTAAACTCCTAACAACAAACAACCCTAACCCCCTAACAAACAACAACACTAACCCCCTAACCACAAACAACACTAACACCCTAACAACAAAAACTACTAAACCCCAACAAGAAACAACCCTAAACCCCTAACAACAAACACTAACCCCCTAACAACAAACAACACTAAACCCCTAACAAGAAACTAACCTAACCCCGTAACAACAAACAACCCTAACCTCCTAACAGCAAACAACCTTAAACCCCTAACAACAAACAACCCTAAACCCCTAACAACAAACAACACTAACACCCTAACAACAAAAACCACTAAACCCCAACAGGAAACAACACTAAACCCCTAACAACAAACACTAACCCCCTAACAACAAACAACACTAAACCCCTAACAATAAACTAACCTAACTCTGTAACAACAAACAACCCTAACCTCCTAACAACAAACAACCCTAACCCCCTAACAAACAACAACACTAAGCCCCTAACCACAAACAACACTAACACCCTAACAACTAAAACTACTAAACCCCAACAAGAAACAACCCTAAACCCCTAACAACAAACACTAACCCCCTAACAACAAACAACACTAAACCCCTAACAAGAAACTAACCTAACCCCGTAACAACAAACAACCCTAACCCCCTAACAACAAACAACCTTAAACCCCTAACAACAAACAACCCTAAACCCCTAACAAGAAACAACACTAACACCCTAACAACAAAAACCAATAAACCCCAACAAGAAACAACACTAAACCCCTAACAACAAACACTAACCTCCTAACAACAAACAACACTAAACCCCTAACAAGAAACTAACCTAACTCTGTAACAACAAACAACCCTAACCTCCTAACAACAAACAACCTTAACCCCTAACAACAAACAACCCTAAACCCCTAACAACAAACAATCCTAACCCCCTAACAACCAACAACGCAAACCCCCTAACCACAAACAACACTAACACCCTAACCACAAACAACACTAACCCCGTAAGAACAAACAACACTAACCCCCTAACAACAAACAACACTAACACCCTAACAACAAAAACTACTAAACCCCAACAGGAAACATTCCTAAACCCCTAAAAACAAACACTATCCCCCTAACAACAAACAACACTAAACCCCTAACAAGAAACTAACCTAACCCCGTAACAACAATCAACCCTAACCTCCTAACAACAAACAACCTTAAACCCCTAACAACAACAACCCTAAACCCCTATCAACAAACAACACTAACACCCTAACAACAAAAACCACTAAACCCCAACAAGAAACAACACTAAACCCCTAACAACAAACACTAACCCCCTAACAACAAACAACACTAAACCCCTAACAAGAAACTAACCTAACCCTGTAACAACAAACAACCCTAACCTCCTAACAACAAACAACCTTAACCCCCTAACAACAAACAACCCTAAACCCCTAACAACAAACAATCCTAACCCCCTAACAACCAATAACGCTCATCCTCTAACCACAAACAACACTAACACCCTAACCACAAACAACACAAACCCCGTAAGAACAAACAACACTAACCCCCTAACAACAAACAACACTAACACCCTAACAACAAAAACTACTAAACCCCAACAAGAAAAAACCCTAAACCCCTAACAACAAACACTAACCCCCTAACAACAAACAACACTAAACCCCTAACAAGAAACTAACATAACTCCGTAACAACAAACAACCCTAACCTCCTAACAACAAACAACCCTAAACCCCTAACAACAAACAACCCTAACCTTCTAACAACAAACAACCCTAACCCCCTAACAAACAACAACACTAACCCCCTAACCACAAACAACACTAACACCCTAACAACAAAAACTAGTAAAAAACAACAAGAAACAACCCTAAAGCCCTAACAACAAACACTAACCCCCTAACAACAAACAACACTAAACCCCTAACAAGAAACTAACCTAACCCCGTAACAACAAACAACCCTAACCTCCTAACAACAAACAACCTTAAACCCCTAACAACAAACAACCCTAAACCCCTAACAACAAACAACACTAACACCCTAACAACAAAAACCACTAAACCCCAACAACAAACAACCCTAACCCCCTAACAAACAACAACACTAACCCCCTAACCACAAACAACACTAACACCCTAACAAGAAAAACTACTAAACTCCAACAAGAAACAACCTTAAACCCCTAACAACAAACACTAACCCCCTAACAACAAACAACCTTAAACACCTAACAACAAACAACACTAACACCCTAACAATAAAAACCACTAAACCCCAAGAAGAAACAACACTAAACCCGTAACAACAAACATTAACCCCCTAACAACAAACAACACTAAACCCCTAACAAGAAACTAACCTAACAATGTAACAACAAACAACCCTAACATCCTAACAACAAACATCCTTAACCCTCTAACAACAAACAACCCTAAACCCCTAACAACAAACAATCCTAACCCCCTAACAACCAACAACGCACACCCCCTAACCACAAACAACACTAACACCCTAACCACAAACAACACTAACCCTGTAAGAACAAACTACACTAACGCCCTAACAACAAACAAAACTAACACCCTAACAAAAAAACTACTAAACCCCAACAAGAAACAACCCTAAACCCCTAACAACAAACACTAACCCCCTAACAACAAACAACACTAAACCCCTAACAAGAAACTAACCTAACCCCGTAACAACAAACAACCCTAACCTCCTAACAACAAACAACCTTAAACCCCTAACAACAAACAACCCTAAACCCCTAACAACAAACAACACTAACACCCTAACAACAAAAACCACTAAACCCCAACAAGAAACAACACTTAACCCCTAACAACAAACACTAACCCCCTAACAACAAACAACACTAAACCCCTAACAAGAAACTAACCTAACCCTGTAACAACAAACAACCCTAACCTCCTAACAAAAAACAACCTTAACCCCCTAACAAACAACAACACTAACCCCCTAACCACAAACAACACTAACACCCTAACAACAAAAACTACTAAACCCCAACAAGAAACAGCCCTAAACCCCTAACAACAAACACTAACCCCCTAACAACAAAGAACACTAAACCCCAAACAAGAAACTAACCTAACCCTGTAACAACAAACAACCCTAACCTCCTAACAACAAACAACCTTAACCCCCTAACAACAAACAACCCTAAACCCCTAACAACAAACCATCCTAACCCCCTAACAACCAACAACGCACACCCCCTAACCACAAACAACACTAACACCCTAACCACAAACAACACTAACCCCGTAAGAACAAACAACACTAACCCCCTAACAACAAACAACACTAACACCCTAACAACAAAAACTACTAAACCCCAACAAGAAACAACCCTAAACCCCTAACAACAAACACTAACCCCCTAACAACAAACAACACTAAACCCCCAACAAGAAACTAACCTAACCCCGTAACAACAAACAACCCTAACCTCCTAACAACAAACAACCTTAAACCCCTAACAACAAACAACCCTAAACCCCTAACAACAAACAACACTAACACACTAACAAAAAAAAACACTAAACCCCAACAAGAAACAACACTAAACCCCTAACAACAAACACTAATCCCCTAACAACAAACAACACTAAACCCCTAACAAGAAACTAACCTAACCCTGTAATAACAAACAACCCTAACCTCCTAACAACAAATAACCCTAACCCCCTAACAAACAGCAACACTAACCCCCTAACCACAAACAACACTAACACCCTAACAACAAAAACTACTAAACCCCAACAAGAAACAACCCTAAACCCCTAACAACAAACACTAACCCCCTAACAGCAAACAACACTAAACCCCTAACAAGAAACTAACCTAACCCCCTAACAACCAACAACGCACACCCGCTAACCACAAACAACACTAACACCCTAACCACAAACAACACTAACCCCGTAAGAACAAACTACACTAACCCCCTAACAACAAACAACACTAACACCCTAACAACAAAAACTACTAAACCCAACAAGAAAAAACCCTAAACCCCTAACAACAAACACTAACCCCCTAACAACAAACAACACTAAACCCCTAACAAGAAACTTACCTAACTCCGTAACAACAAACAACCCTAACCTCCTAACAACAAACAACCTTAAACCCCTAACAACAAACAACCCTAAACCTCTAACAACAAACAACACTAACACCCTAAGAACAAAAACCACTAAACCCCAACAAGAAACAACACTAAACCCCTAACAACAAACACTAACCCCCTAACAACAAACAAAACTAAACCCCTAACAAGAAACTAACCTAACCCTGTAAAAACAAACAACCCTAACCTCCTAACAACAAACATCACTAACCCCCTAACAAACAACAACACTAACCCCCTAACCACAAACAACACTAACACCCTAACAACAAAAACTACTAAACCCCAACAAGAAACAACCCTAAACCCCTAACAACAAACACTAACCCCCTAACAACAAACAACACTAAACCCCTAACAAGAAACTAACCTAACCCCGTAACAACAAA
Organism: Loxodonta africana; assembly: GCF_030014295.1. Lineage (NCBI taxonomy): Eukaryota > Metazoa > Chordata > Mammalia > Proboscidea > Elephantidae > Loxodonta > Loxodonta africana. The sequence continues at coordinate 486,232 of NW_026974830.1, read as the reverse complement.
CAACCCTAACCTCCTAACAGCAAACAACCTTAAACCCCTAACAACAAACAACCCTAAACCCCTAACAACAAACAACACTAACACCCTAACAACAAAAACCACTAAACCCCAACAAGAAACAACACTAAACCCCTAACAACAAACACTAACCCCCTAAAAACAAACAACACTAAACCCCTAACAAGAAACTAACCTAACCCTGTAACAACAAACAGCCCTAACCTCCTAACAACAAACCACCTTAACCCCCTAACAACAAACAACCCTAAACCCCTAACAACAAAAAATCCTAACCCTCTAACAACCAACAACGCACACCCCCTAACCACAAACAACACTAACACCCTAACCACAAACAACACTAACCCCGTAAGAACAAACTACACTAATCCCCTAACAACAAACAACACTAACACCCTAACAACAAAAACTACTAAACCCAACAAGAAACAACCCTAAACCCCCAACAACAAACACTAACCCCCTAACAACAAACAACACTAAACCCCTAACAAGAAACTAACCTAACCCTGTAACAACAAACAATCCTAACCTCCTAACAACAAACAACCTTTACCCCCTAACAAACAACAACACTAAGCCCCTAACCACAAACAACACTAACACCCTAACAACAAAAACCACTAAACCCCAACAAGAAACAACACTAAACCCCTAACACCAAACACTAACCCCCTAACAACAAACAACACTAAACCCCTAACAAGAAACTAACCTAACCCTGTAACAACAAGCAGCCCTAACCTCCTAACAACAAAGAACCTTAAGCCCCTAATAACAAACAACTCTAAACCCCTAACAACAAACAATTCTAACCCCTTAACAACCAACAATGCTCACCCCCTAACCAAAAACAACACTAACACCCTAACAAAAAACAACCTTAAACCCCTAACAACAAACAACACTAAACCCCTAACAAAAAACAACACTAACACCCTAACAACAAAAACCACTAAACCCCAACAAGAAACAACACTAAACCCCTAACAACAAACACTAACCCTCTAACAACAAACAACACTAAACCCCCAACAAGAAACTAACCTAACCCCGTAACAACAAACAACCCTAACCTCCTAACAACAAACAACCTTAAACCCCTAACAACAAAGAACCCTAAACCCCTAACAACAAACAGCACTAACACCCTAACAACAAAAACCACTAAACCCCAACAAGAAACAACACTAAACCCCTAACAACAAACACTAACCCCCTAACAGCAAACAACACTAAACCCCTAACAAGAAACTAACCTAACCCTGTAACAACAAACAGCCCTAACCTCCTAACAACAAACAAAATTAACCCCCTAACAACAAACAACTCTAAACCCCTAACAACAAACAATCCTAACCCCCTAACAACCAACAACGCTCACCCCCTAACCACAAACAACACTAAAACCCTAACCACAAACAACACTAACCCCGTAAGCACAAACAACACTAACCCCCTAACAACAAACAACACTAACACCCTAACAACAAAAACTACTAAACCCCAACAAGAAACAACCCTAAACCCCTAACAACAAACACTAACCCCCTAACAACAAACAACACTAAACCCCTAACAAGAAACTAACCTAACCCCCTAACAACAAACAACCCTAACCTCCTAACAACAAACAACCTTAAACCCCTAACAACAAACAACCCTAAACCCCTAACAACAAACAACACTTACACCCTAACAAAAAAAAACTCTAAACCCCAACAAGAAACAACACTAAACCCCTAACAACAAACACTAGCCCCCTAACAACAAACAACACTAAACCCCTAACAAGAAACTAACCTAACCCTGTAACAACAAACAACCCTAACCTCCTAACAACAAACAACCTTAACCCCCTACGAAAAAACAACCCTAAACCCCTAACAACAAACAATCCTAACCCCCTAACAACCAACAACGCACACCTCCTAACCACAAACAACACTAACACCCTAACCACAAACAACACTATCCCCGTAAGAACAAAGAACACTAACCCCCTAACAACAAACAACACTAACACCCTAACAACAAAAACCACTAAACCCAACAAGAAACAACCCTAAACCCCTAACAACAAACACTAACCCCCTAACAACAAACAACACTAAACCCCTAACAAGAAACTAACCTAACCCCATAACAACAAACAACCCTAACCTCCTAACAACAAACAACACTAACCCCCTAACAAACAACAACACTAACCCCCTAACCACAAACAACACTAACACCCTAACAACAAAAACTACTAAACCCCAAGAAGAAACAATCCTAAACCCCTAACAACAAACACTAACACCCTAACAACAAACAACACTAAACCCCTAACAAGAAACTAACCTAACCCTGTTACAACAAACAACCCTAACCTCCTAACAACAAATAACCCTAACCCCCTAACAAACAACAACACTAACCCCCTAACCACAAACAACACTAACACCCTAACAACAAAAACTACTAAACCCCAACAAGAAACAACCCTAAACCCCTAACAACAAACACTAACCCCCTAACAGCAAACAACACTAAACCCCTAACAAGAAACTAACCTAACCCCCTAACAACCAACAACGCACACCCCCTAACCACAAACAACACTAACACCCTAACCACAAACAACACTAACCCCGTAAGAACAAACTGCACTAACCCCCTAACAACAAACAGCACTAACACCCTAACAACAAAAACTACTAAACCCAACAAGAAACAACCCTAAACCCCTAACAACAAACACTAACCCCCTATCAACAAACAACACTAAACCCCTAACAAGAAACTTACCTAACCCCGTAACAACAAACAACCCTAACCTCCTAACAACAAACAACCTTAAACCCCCAACAACAAACAACCCTAAACCCCTAACAACAAACAACACTAACACCCTAACAACAAAAACCACTAAACCCCAACAAGAAACAACACTGAACCCCTAACAACAAACACTCACCCCCTAACAACAAACAACACTAAACCCCTAACAAGAAACTAACCTAACCCTGTAAAAACAAACAACCCTAACCTCCTAACAACAAACAACCCTAACCCCCTAACAAACAACAACACTAACCCCCTAACCACAAACAACACTAACACCCTAACAACAAAAACTACTAAACCCCAACAAGAAACAACCCTAAACCCCTAACAACAAACACTAACCCCCTAACAACAAACAACACTAAACCCCTAACAAGAAACTAACCTAAACCCGTAACAACAAACAACCCTAACCTCCTAACAACAAACAACCTTAAACCCCTAACAACAAACAACCCTAAACCCCTAACAACAAACAACACTGACACCCTAACAACAAAAACCACTAAACCCCAACAAGAAACAACAATAAACCCCTAACAACAAACACTAACCCCCTAACAACAAACAACACTAAACCCCTAACAATAAACTAACCTAATCCTGTAACAACAAACAACCCTAACCTCCTAACAACAAACCCTAACCCCCTAACAAACAACAACACTAAGCCCCTAACCACAAACAACACTAACAGCTTAACAACTAAAACTACTAAACCCCAACAAGAAACAACCCTAAACCCCTAACAACAAACACTAACCCCCTAACAACAAACAACACTAAACCCCTAACAAGAAACTAACCTGACCCTGTAACAACAAACAACCCTAACCTCCTAACAACAAACAACCTTAACCCCCTAACAACAAACAACCCTAAACCCCTAACAACAAACAATCCTAACTCCCTAACAACCAACAACTCTCACCCCCTAACCACAAACAACACTAACACCCTAACCACACACAACACTAACCCCATAAGAACAAACAACACTAACCCCCTAACCACAAACAACACTAAAACCCTAACAACAAAAACTACTAAACCCCAAAAAGAAACAACCCTAAACCCCTAACAACAAACACTAACCCCCTAACAGCAAACAACACTAAACCCCTAACAAGAAACTAACCTAACCCCGTAACAACAAAGAACCCTAACCTCCTAACAACAAACAACCTTAAACCCCTAACAACAAACAACTCTAAACCCCTAACAACAAACAACACTAACACCCTAACAACAAATACCACTAAACCCCAACAAGAAACAACACTAAACCCCTAACAACAAACACTAACCCCCTAACAACAAACAACACTAAACCCATAACAAGAAACTAACCTAACCCCGTAACAACAAACAACCCTAACCTCCTAACAACAAACAACATTAAACCCCTAACAACAAACAATCCTAACCCCCTAACAACCAACAACGCTCACCCCCTAACCACAAACAACACTAACACCCTAACCACAAACAACACTAACCCCGTAAGAGCAAACAACACTAACCCCCTAGCAACAAACAACACTAACACCCTAAGAACAAAAACTACTAAACCCCAACAAGAAACAACCCTAAACCCCTAACAACAAACACTAACCCCCTAACAACAAACAACACTAAACCCCTAACAAGAAACTAACCTAACCCCGTAACAACAAACAACCCTAACCTCCTAACAACAACCTTAAACCCCTAACAACAAACAACACTAAACCCCTAACAACAAACAACACTAACACCCTAACAACAAAAACCACTAAACCCCAACAAGAAACAACACTAAACCCCTAACAACAAACACTAACCCCCTAACAACAAACAACACTAAACCCCTAACAAGAAACTAACCTAACCCTGTAACAACAAACAGCCCTAACCTCCTAACAACAAACAACCTTAACCCCCAACAACAAACAACCCTAAACCCCTAACAAGAAACTAACCTAACCCCCTAACAACCAACAATGCACACCCCCTAACCACAAACAACACTAACACCCTAACCACAAACAACACTAACCCCGTAAGAACAAACTACACTAACCCCCTAACAACAAACAACACTAACACCCTAACAACAAAAACTACTAAACCCAACAAGAAACAACCCTAAACCCCTAACAACAAACACTAACCCCCTAACAACAAACAACACTAAACCCCTAACAAGAAACTTACCTAACCCCGTAACAACAAACAACCCTAACCTCCTAACAACAAACAACCTTAAACCCCTAACAACAAACAACCCTAAACGCCTAACAACAAACAACACTAACACCCTAACAACCAAAACCACTAAACCCCAACAAGAAACAACACTAAACCCCTAACAACAAACACTAACCCCCTAACAACAAACAACACTAAACCCCTAACAAGAAACTAACCTAACCCTGTAACAACAAACAACCCTAACCTCCTAACAAAAAACAACCTTAACCCCCTAACAAACAACAACACTAACCCCCTAACCACAAACAACACTAACACCCTAACAACAAAAACTACTAAATCCCAACAAGAAACAGCCCTAAACCCCTAACAACAAACACTAACCCCCTAACAACAAACAACACTAAACCCCTAACAAGAAACTAACCTAACCCCGTAACAACAAACAACCCTAACCTCCTAAAAACAAACAACCTTAAACCCCTAACAACAAACAACCCTAAACCCCAAACAACAAACAACACTAACACCCTAACAACAAAAACCACTAAACCCCAACAAGAAACAACACTAAACCCCTAACAACAAACACTAACCCCCTAACAACAAACAACACTAAACCCCTAACAACAAACTAACCTAACCCTGTAACAACAAAGATCCCTAACCTCCTAACAACAAACAACCTTAACCCCCTAACAACAAACAACTCTAAACCCCTAACAACAAACCATCCTAACCCCCTAACAACCAACAACGCACACCCCCTAACCACAAACAACACTAACACCCTAACCACAAACAACACTAACCCCGTAAGAACAAACAACACTAACCCCCTAACAACAAACAACACTAACACCCTAACAACAAAAACTACTAAACCCCAACAAGAAACAACCCTAAACCCCTAACAACAAACACTAACCCCCTAACAACAAACAACACTAAACCCCTAACAAGAAACTAACCTAACCCCGTAACAACAAACAACCCTAACCTCCTAACAGCAAACAACCTTAAAACCCTAACAACAAACAACCCTAAACCCCTAACAACAAACAACACTAACACACTAACAACAAAAAACACTAAACCCCAACAAGAAACAACACTAAACCCCTAACAACAAACACTAACACCCTAACAACAAACAACACTAAACCCCTAACAAGAAACTAACCTAACCCTGTTACAACAAACAACCCTAACCTCCTAACAACAAATAACCCTAACCCCCTAACAAACAACAACACTAACCCCCTAACCACAAACAACACTAACACCCTAACAACAAAAACTACTAAACCCCAACAAGAAACAACCCTAAAGCCCTAACAACAAACACTAACCCCCTAACAGCAAACAACACTAAACCACTAACAAGAAACTAACCTAACCCCCTAACAACCAACAACGCACACCCCCTAACCACAAACAACACTAACACCCTAACCACAAACAACACTAACCCCGTAAGAACAAACTGCACTAACCCCCTAACAACAAACAGCACTAACACCCTAACAACAAAAACTACTAAACCCAACAAGAAACAACCCTAAACCCCTAACAACAAACACTAACCCCCTATCAACAAACAACACTAAACCCCTAACAAGAAACTTACCTAACCCCGTAACAACAAACAACCCTAACCTCCTAACAACAAACAACCTTAAACCCCCAACAACAAACAACCCTAAACCCCTAACAACAAACAACACTAACACCCTAACAACAAAAACCACTAAACCCCAACAAGAAACAACACTAAACCCGTAACAACAAACACTCACCCCCTAACAACAAACAACACTAAACCCCTAACAAGAAACTAACCTAACCCTGTAAAAACAAACAACCCTAACCTCCTAACAACAAACAACCCTAACCCCCTAACAAACAACAACACTAACCCCCTAACCACAAACAACACTAACACCCTAACAACAAAAACTACTAAACCCCAACAAGAAACAACCCTAAACCCCTAACAACAAACACTAACCCCCTAACAACAAACAACACTAAACCCCTAACAAGAAACTAACCTAAACCCGTAACAACAAACAACCCTAACCTCCTAACAACAAACAACCTTAAACCCCTAACAACAAACAACCCTAAACCCCTAACAACAAACAACACTGACACCCTAACAACAAAAACCACTAAACCCCAACAAGAAACAACAATAAACCCCTAACAACAAACACTAACCCCCTAACAACAAACAACACTAAACCCCTAACAATAAACTAACCTAACCCTGTAACAACAAACAACCCTAACCTCCTAACAACAAACCCTAACCCCCTAACAAACAACAACACTAAGCCCCTAACCACAAACAACACTAAAACCCTAACAACTAAAACTACTAAACCCCAACAAGAAACAACCCTAAACCCCTAACAACAAACACTAACCCCCTAACAACAAACAACACTAAACCCCTAACAAGAAACTAACCTGACCCTGTAACAACAAACAACCCTAACCTCCTAACAACAAACAACCTTAACCCCCTAACAACAAACAACCCTAAACCCCTAACAACAAACAATCCTAACTCCCTAACAACCAACAACTCTCACCCCCTAACCACAAACAACACTAACACCCTAACCACAAACAACACTAACCCCATAAGAACAAACAACACTAACCCCCTAACCACAAACAACACTAAAACCCTAACAACAAAAACTACTAAACCCCAAAAAGAAACAACCCTAAACCCCTAACAACAAACACTAACCCCCTAACAGCAAACAACACTAAACCCCTAACAAGAAACTAACCTAACCCCGTAACAACAAAGAACCCTAACCTCCTAACAACAAACAACCTTAAACCCCTAACAACAAACAACCCTAAACCCCTAACAACAAACAAAACTAACACCCTAACAACAAAAACCACTAAACCCCAACAAGAAACAACACTAAACCCCTAACAACAAACACTAACCCCCTAACAACAAACAACACTAAACCCCTAACAAGAAACTAACCTAACCCTGTAACAACAAACAGCCCTAACCTCCTAACAACAAACAACCATAACCCCCTAACAAACAACAACACTAACCCCCTAACCACAAACAACACTAACACCCTAACAACAAAAATTACTAAACCCTAACAAGAAACAGCCCTAAACCCCTAACAACAAACACTAACCCCCTAACAACAAAAAACACTAAACCCCTAACAAGAAACTAACCTAACCCCGTAACAACAAACAACCCTAACCTCCTAACAACAACCTTAAACCCCTAACAACAAACAACACTAAACGCCTAACAACAAACAACACTAACACCCTAACAACAAAAACCACTAAACCCCAACAAGAAACAACACTAAACCCCTAACAACAAACACTAACCCCCTAACAACAAACAACACTAAACCCCTAACAAGAAACTAACCTAACCCTGTAACAACAAACAGCCCTAACCTCCTAACAACAAACAACCTTAACCCCCTAACAACAAACAACCCTCAACCCCTAACAAGAAACTAACCTAACCCCCTAACAACCAACAATGCACACCCCCTAACCACAAACAACACTAACACCCTAACCACAAACAACACTAACCCCGTAAGAACAAACTACACTAACCCCCTAACAACGAACAACACTTACACCCTAACAACAAAAACTACTAAACCCAACAAGAAACAACCCTAAACCCCTAACAACAAACACTAACCCCCTAACAACAAACAACACTAAACCCCTAACAAGAAACTTACCTAACCCCGTAACAACAAACAACCCTAACTTCCTAACAACAAACAACCTTAAACCCCTAACAACAAACAACCCTAAACCCCTAACAACAAACAACACTAACACCCTAACAACAAAAACCACTAAACCCCAACAAGAAACAACACTAAACCCCTAACAACAAACACTAACCCCCTAACAACAAACATCACTACACCCCTAACAAGAAACTAACCTAACCCTGTAAAAACAAACAAACCTAACCTCCTAACAAAAAAACAACCCTAACCCCCTAACAAACAACAACACTAACCCCCTAACCACAAACAACACTAACACCGTAACAACAAAAACTACTAAACCCCAACAAGAAACAACCCTAAACCCCTAACAACAAACACTAACCCCCTAACAACAAACAACACTAAACCCCTAATAAGAAACTAACCTAAGCCCGTAACAACAAACAACCCTAACCTCCTAAGAGCAAACAACCTTAAACCCCTAACAACAAACAACACTAAACCCCTAACAACAAACAACACTAACACCCTAACAACAAAAACCACTAAACCCCAACAAGAAACAACTCTAAACCCCTAACAACAAACACTAACCCCCTAACAACAAACAACACTAAACCCCTAACAAGAAACTAACCTAACCCTGTAACAACAAACAGCCCTAACCTCCTAACAACAAACCACCTTAACCCCCTAACAACAAACAACCCTAAACCCCTAACAACAAACAATCCTAACCCCCTAACAACCAACAACTCTCACCCCCTAACCACAAACAATACTAACACCCTAACCACAAACAACACTAACCCCGTAAGAACAAACAACACTAACCCCCAACCACAAACAACACTAACACCCTAACAACAAAAACCACTAAACCCCAACAAGAAACAACCCTAAACCCCTAACAGCAAACACTAACCCCCTAACAACAAACAACACTAAGCCCCTAACAAGAAACTAACCTAACCCTGTAACAACAAACAACCCTAACCTCCTAACAACAAACCCTAACCCCCTAACAAACAACAACACTAAGCCCCTAACCACAAACAACACTAACACCCTAAGAACTAAAACTACTAAACCCCAACAAGAAACAACCCTAAACCCCTAACAACAAACACTAACCCCCTAACAACAAACAACACTAAACCCCTAACAAGAAACTAACCTAAACCCGTAACAACAAACAACCCTAACCTCCTAACAACAAACAACCTTAAACCCCTAACAACAAACAACACTAAACCCCTAACCACAAACAACACTGACACCCTAACAACAAAAACCACTAAACCCCAACAAGAAACAACACTAAACCCCTAACAACAAACACTAATGCCCTAACAACAAACAACACTAAACCCCTAACAAGAAACTAACCTAACCCTGTAACAACAAACAACCCTAACCTCCTAACAACAAACCCTATCCCCCTAACAAACAACAACACTAAGCCCCTAACCACAAACAACACTAACACCCTAACAACTAAAACTACTAAACCCCAACAAAAAACAACCCTAAACCCCTAACAACAAACACTAACCCCCTAATAACAAACAACACTAAACCCCTAACAAGAAACTAACCTAACCCTGTAACAACAAACAACCCTAACCTCCTAACAACAAACAACCTTAAACCCCTAACAACAAACAACCCTAAACCCCTAACAACAAACAATCCTAACCCCCTAACAACCAACAACGCACACCCCCTAACCACAAACAACACTAACACCCTAACCACAAACAACACTAACCCCGTAAGAACAAACAACACTAACCCCCTAACAACAAACAACACTAACACTCTAACAACAAAAACTACTAAACCCCAACAAGAAACAACCCTAAACCCCTAACAACAAACACTAACCCCCTAACAACAAACAACACTAAACCCCTAACAAGAAACTAACCTAACCCCGTAACAACAAACAACCCTAACCTCCTAACAACAACCTTAAACCCCTAACAACAAACAACCCTAAACCCCTAACAACAAACAACACTAACACCCTAACAACAAAAACCACTTAACCCCAACAAGAAATAACACTAAACCCCTAACAACAAACACTAACCCCCTAACAACAAACAACACTAAACCCCTAACAAGATACTAACCTAACCCTGTAACAACAAACAGCCCTAACCTCCTAACAACAAAAAACCTTAACCCCCTAACAACAAACAACCCTAAACCCCTAACAACAAACAATCCTAACCCCCTAACAACCAACAACTCTCACCCCCTAACCACAAACAACACTAACACCCTAACCACAAACAACACTAACCCCGTAAGAACAAACAACACTAACCCCCTAACCACAAACAACACTAAAACCCTAACAACAAAAACTACTAAACCCCAACAAGAAACAACCCTAAACCCCTAACAACAAACACTAACCCCCTAACAGCAAACAACACTAAACCCCTAACAAGAAACTAAACTAACCCCGTAACAACAAACAACCCTAACCTCCTAACAACAAACAACCTTAAACCCCTAACAACAAACAACCCTAAACCAATAACAACAAACAACACTAACACCCTAACAACAAAAACCACTAAACCCCAACAAGAAACAACACTAAACCCCTAACAACAAACACTAACCCCCTAACAACAAACAACACTAAACCCCTAACAAGAAACTAACCTAACCCTGTAACAACAAACAACCCTAACGTCCTAACAAAAAACAACCTTATCCCCCTAACAAACAACAACACTAACACCCTAACCACAAACAACACTAACACCCTAACAACAAAAATTACTAAACCCTAACAAGAAACAGCCCTAAACCCCTAACAACAAACACTAACCCCCTAACAACAAAAAACACTAAACCCCTAACAAGAAACTAACCTAACCCCGTTACAACAAACAACCCTAACCTCCTAACAACAAACAACCTTAAACCCCTAACAACAAACAACCCTAAACCCCTAACAACAAACAACACTAACACCCTAACAACAAAAACCACTAAACCCCAACAAGAAACAACACTAAACCCCTAACAACAAACACTAACCTCCTAACAACAAACAATACTAAACCCCTAACAAGAACCTAACCTAACCCTGTAACAACAAAGATCCCTAACCTCCTAACAACAAACAACCTTAACCCCCTAACAACAAACAACCCTAAACCCCTAACAACAAACAATCCTAACCCCCTAACAACCAACAACGCACACCCCCTAACCACAAACAACACTAACACCCTAACCACAAACAACACTAACCCCATAAGAACAAACAACACTAACCCCCTAACAACATACAACACTAACACCCTAACAACAAAAACTACTAAACCCCAACAAGAAACAACCCTAAACCCCTAACAACAAACACTAACCCCCTAACAACAAACAACACTGAACCCCTAACAAGAAACTAACCTAACCCCGTAACAACAAACAACCCTAACCTCCTAACAACAAACAACCTTAAACCCCTAACAACAAACAACCCTAAACCCCTAACAACAAACAACACTAACACCCTAACAACAAAAACCACTAAACCCCAACAGGAAACAACACTAAACCCCTAACAACAAACACTAACCCCCTAACAACGAACAACACTAAACCCCTAACAAGAAAATAACCTAACCCTGTAACAACAAACAACTCTAACCTCCTAACAACAAACAACCCTAACCCCCTAACAAACAACAACACTAAGCCCCTAACCACAAACAACACTAACACCCTAACAACTAAAACTACTAAACCCCAACAAGAAACAACCCTAAACCCCTAACGACAAACACTAACCCCCTAACAGCAAGCAACACTAAACCCCTAACAAGAAACTAACCTAAACACGTAACAACAAACAACCCTAACCTCCTAACAACAAACAACCTTAAACCCCTAACAACAAACAACCCTGAACCCCTAACAACAAACAATCCTAACCCCTGAACAACCAACAACTCTCACCCCCTAAGCACAAACAACACTAACACCCTAACCACAAAAAACACTAACCCCGTAAGAACAACAACACTAACCCCCTAACCACAAACAGCACTAACACCCTAACAACAAAAACTACTATACCTCAACAAGAAACAACCCTAAACCCCTAACAACAAACACTAACCCCCTAACAACAAAAAACACTAAACCCCTAACAAGAAACTAACCTAACCCTGTAACAACAAACAACCCTAACCACCTAACAACAAACAACCCTAAGCCCCTAACAACAAACAACCCTAACCTTCTAACAACAAACAACCCTAACCCCCTATCAAACAACAACACTAACCCCCTAACCACAAACAACACTAACAGCCTAACAACAAAAACTACTAAACTCCAACAAGAAACAACCTTAAACCCCTAACAACAAACACTAACCCCCTAACAACAAACAACCCTAAACCCCTAACAACAAACAACACTAACACCCTAACAATAAAAACCACTAAACCCCAACAAGAAACAACACTAAACCCCTAACAACAAACACTAACCCCCTAACAACAAACAACACTAAACCCCTAACAAGAAACTAACCTAACCCTGTAACAACAAACAACCCTAACATCCTAACAACAAACATCCTTAACCCCCTAACAACAAACAACCCTAAACCCCTAACAACAATCAATCCTAACCCCCTAGCAACCAACAACGCACACCCCCTAACCACAAACAACACTAACACCCTAACCACAAACAACACTAACCCCGTAAGAACAAACTACACTAACGCCCTAACAACAAACAACACTAACACCCTAACAACAAAAACTACTAAACCCCAACAAGAAACAACCCTAAACCCCTAACAATAAACACTAACCCCCTAACAACAAACAACACTAAACCCCTAACAAGAAACTAACCTAACCCCGTAACAACAAACAACCCTAACCTCCTAACAACAAACAACCTTAAACCCCTAACAACAAACAATCCTAACCCCCTAACAACCAACAACGCTCACCCCCTAACCACAAACAACACTAACACCCTAACCACAAACAACACTAACCCCGTAAGAACAAACAACACTAACCCCCTAGCAACAAACAACACTAACCCCCTAACAACAAACAACACTAAACCCCTAACAAGAAACTAACCTAACCCCGTAACAACAAACAACCCTAACCTCCTAACAACAACCTTAAACCCCTAACAACAAACAACACTAATCCCCTAACAACAAACAACACTAACACCCTAACAACAAAAACCACTAAACCCCAACAAGAAACAACACTAAACCCCTAACAACAAACACTAACCCCCTAACAACAAACAACACTAAACCCCTAACAAGAAACTAACCTAACACTGTAACAACAAACAGCCCTAACCTCCTAACAACAAACAACCTTAACCCCCTAACAAACAAACAACCCTAAACCCCTAACAACAAACAATCCTAACCCCCTAACAACCAACAACTCTCACCCCCTAACCACAAACAACACTAACACCCTAACCACAAACAACACTAACCCCGTAAGAACAAACAACCCTAACCCCCTAACCACAAACAACACTAACACCCTAACAACAAAAACTACTAAACCCCAACAAGAAACAACCCGAAACCCCTAGCAACAAACACTAACCCCCTAACAGCCAACAACACTAAACCCCTAACAAGAAACTAACCTAACCCCTTAACAACAAACAACCTTAACCTCCTAACAACAAAAAACCTTAAACCCCTAACAACAAACAACCCTAAACCCCTAACAACAAACAACACTAACACCCTAACAACAAAACCACTAAACCCCAACAAGAAACAACACTAAACCCCTAACAACAAACACTAACCCCCTAACAACAAACAACACTAAACCCCTAACAAGAAACTAACCTAACCCTGTAACAACAAACAACCCTAACCTCCTAAAAAAAAACAACCTTAACCCCTAACAAACAACATCACTAACCCTCTAACCACAAACAACAATAACACCCTAACAACAAAAACTACTAAACCCCAACAAGAAACAGCCCTAAACCCGTAAAAACAAACACTAACCCCCTAACAACAAACAACACTAAACCCCTAACAAGAAACTAACCTAACCCTGTAACAACAGAGATCCCTAACCTCCTAACAACAAACAACCTTAACCCCCTAACAACAAACAAACCTAAACCCCTAACAACAAACCATCCTAACCCCCTAACAACGAACAACGCACACCCCCTAACCACAAACAACACTAACACCCTAACCACAAACAACACTAACCCCGTAAGAACTAACAACACTAACCCCCTAACCACAAACAACACTAACACCCTAACAACAAAAACTACTAAACCCCAACAAGAAACAACCCTAAACCCCTAACAACAAACACTAACCCCCTAACAACAAACAACACTAAACCCCTAACAAGAAACTAACCTAACCCTGTTACAACAAACAACCCTAACCTCCTAACAACAAATAACCCTAACCCCCTAACAAACAACAACACTAACCCCCTAACCACAAACAACACTAACACCCTAACAACAAAAACTACTAAACCCCAACAAGAAACAACCCTAAAGCCCTAACAACAAACACTAACCCCCTAACAGCAAACAACACTAAACCACTAACAAGAAACTAACCTAACCCCCTAACAACCAACAACGCACACCCCCTAACCACAAACAACACTAACACCCTAACCACAAACAACACTAACCCCGTAAGAACAAACTGCACTAACCCCCTAACAACAAACAGCACTAACACCCTAACAACAAAAACTACTAAACCCAACAAGAAACAACCCTAAACCCCTAACAACAAACACTAACCCCCTATCAACAAACAACACTAAACCCCTAACAAGAAACTTACCTAACCCCGTAACAACAAACAACCCTAACCTCCTAACAACAAACAACCTTAAACCCCCAACAACAAACAACCCTAAACCCCTAACAACAAACAACACTAACACCCTAACAACAAAAACCACTAAACCCCAACAAGAAACAACACTAAACCCGTAACAACAAACACTCACCCCCTAACAACAAACAACACTAAACCCCTAACAAGAAACTAACCTAACCCTGTAAAAACAAACAACCCTAACCTCCTAACAACAAACAACCCTAACCCCCTAACAAACAACAACACTAACCCCCTAACCACAAACAACACTAACACCCTAACAACAAAAACTACTAAACCCCAACAAGAAACAACCCTAAACCCCTAACAACAAACACTAACCCCCTAACAACAAACAACACTAAACCCCTAACAAGAAACTAACCTAAACCCGTAACAACAAACAACCCTAACCTCCTAACAACAAACAACCTTAAACCCCTAACAACAAACAACCCTAAACCCCTAACAACAAACAACACTGACACCCTAACAACAAAAACCACTAAACCCCAACAAGAAACAACAATAAACCCCTAACAACAAACACTAACCCCCTAACAACAAACAACACTAAACCCCTAACAATAAACTAACCTAACCCTGTAACAACAAACAACCCTAACCTCCTAACAACAAACCCTAACCCCCTAACAAACAACAACACTAAGCCCCTAACCACAAACAACACTAAAACCCTAACAACTAAAACTACTAAACCCCAACAAGAAACAACCCTAAACCCCTAACAACAAACACTAACCCCCTAACAACAAACAACACTAAACCCCTAACAAGAAACTAACCTGACCCTGTAACAACAAACAACCCTAACCTCCTAACAACAAACAACCTTAACCCCCTAACAACAAACAACCCTAAACCCCTAACAACAAACAATCCTAACTCCCTAACAACCAACAACTCTCACCCCCTAACCACAAACAACACTAACACCCTAACCACAAACAACACTAACCCCATAAGAACAAACAACACTAACCCCCTAACCACAAACAACACTAAAACCCTAACAACAAAAACTACTAAACCCCAAAAAGAAACAACCCTAAACCCCTAACAACAAACACTAACCCCCTAACAGCAAACAACACTAAACCCCTAACAAGAAACTAACCTAACCCCGTAACAACAAAGAACCCTAACCTCCTAACAACAAACAACCTTAAACCCCTAACAACAAACAACCCTAAACCCCTAACAACAAACAAAACTAACACCCTAACAACAAAAACCACTAAACCCCAACAAGAAACAACACTAAACCCCTAACAACAAACACTAACCCCCTAACAACAAACAACACTAAACCCCTAACAAGAAACTAACCTAACCCTGTAACAACAAACAGCCCTAACCTCCTAACAACAAACAACCATAACCCCCTAACAAACAACAACACTAACCCCCTAACCACAAACAACACTAACACCCTAACAACAAAAATTACTAAACCCTAACAAGAAACAGCCCTAAACCCCTAACAACAAACACTAACCCCCTAACAACAAAAAACACTAAACCCCTAACAAGAAACTAACCTAACCCCGTAACAACAAACAACCCTAACCTCCTAACAACAACCTTAAACCCCTAACAACAAACAACACTAAACGCCTAACAACAAACAACACTAACACCCTAACAACAAAAACCACTAAACCCCAACAAGAAACAACACTAAACCCCTAACAACAAACACTAACCCCCTAACAACAAACAACACTAAACCCCTAACAAGAAACTAACCTAACCCTGTAACAACAAACAGCCCTAACCTCCTAACAACAAACAACCTTAACCCCCTAACAACAAACAACCCTCAACCCCTAACAAGAAACTAACCTAACCCCCTAACAACCAACAATGCACACCCCCTAACCACAAACAACACTAACACCCTAACCACAAACAACACTAACCCCGTAAGAACAAACTACACTAACCCCCTAACAACGAACAACACTTACACCCTAACAACAAAAACTACTAAACCCAACAAGAAACAACCCTAAACCCCTAACAACAAACACTAACCCCCTAACAACAAACAACACTAAACCCCTAACAAGAAACTTACCTAACCCCGTAACAACAAACAACCCTAACTTCCTAACAACAAACAACCTTAAACCCCTAACAACAAACAACCCTAAACCCCTAACAACAAACAACACTAACACCCTAACAACAAAAACCACTAAACCCCAACAAGAAACAACACTAAACCCCTAACAACAAACACTAACCCCCTAACAACAAACATCACTACACCCCTAACAAGAAACTAACCTAACCCTGTAAAAACAAACAAACCTAACCTCCTAACAAAAAAACAACCCTAACCCCCTAACAAACAACAACACTAACCCCCTAACCACAAACAACACTAACACCGTAACAACAAAAACTACTAAACCCCAACAAGAAACAACCCTAAACCCCTAACAACAAACACTAACCCCCTAACAACAAACAACACTAAACCCCTAATAAGAAACTAACCTAAGCCCGTAACAACAAACAACCCTAACCTCCTAAGAGCAAACAACCTTAAACCCCTAACAACAAACAACACTAAACCCCTAACAACAAACAACACTAACACCCTAACAACAAAAACCACTAAACCCCAACAAGAAACAACTCTAAACCCCTAACAACAAACACTAACCCCCTAACAACAAACAACACTAAACCCCTAACAAGAAACTAACCTAACCCTGTAACAACAAACAGCCCTAACCTCCTAACAACAAACCACCTTAACCCCCTAACAACAAACAACCCTAAACCCCTAACAACAAACAATCCTAACCCCCTAACAACCAACAACTCTCACCCCCTAACCACAAACAATACTAACACCCTAACCACAAACAACACTAACCCCGTAAGAACAAACAACACTAACCCCCAACCACAAACAACACTAACACCCTAACAACAAAAACCACTAAACCCCAACAAGAAACAACCCTAAACCCCTAACAGCAAACACTAACCCCCTAACAACAAACAACACTAAGCCCCTAACAAGAAACTAACCTAACCCTGTAACAACAAACAACCCTAACCTCCTAACAACAAACCCTAACCCCCTAACAAACAACAACACTAAGCCCCTAACCACAAACAACACTAACACCCTAAGAACTAAAACTACTAAACCCCAACAAGAAACAACCCTAAACCCCTAACAACAAACACTAACCCCCTAACAACAAACAACACTAAACCCCTAACAAGAAACTAACCTAAACCCGTAACAACAAACAACCCTAACCTCCTAACAACAAACAACCTTAAACCCCTAACAACAAACAACACTAAACCCCTAACCACAAACAACACTGACACCCTAACAACAAAAACCACTAAACCCCAACAAGAAACAACACTAAACCCCTAACAACAAACACTAATGCCCTAACAACAAACAACACTAAACCCCTAACAAGAAACTAACCTAACCCTGTAACAACAAACAACCCTAACCTCCTAACAACAAACCCTATCCCCCTAACAAACAACAACACTAAGCCCCTAACCACAAACAACACTAACACCCTAACAACTAAAACTACTAAACCCCAACAAAAAACAACCCTAAACCCCTAACAACAAACACTAACCCCCTAATAACAAACAACACTAAACCCCTAACAAGAAACTAACCTAACCCTGTAACAACAAACAACCCTAACCTCCTAACAACAAACAACCTTAAACCCCTAACAACAAACAACCCTAAACCCCTAACAACAAACAATCCTAACCCCCTAACAACCAACAACGCACACCCCCTAACCACAAACAACACTAACACCCTAACCACAAACAACACTAACCCCGTAAGAACAAACAACACTAACCCCCTAACAACAAACAACACTAACACTCTAACAACAAAAACTACTAAACCCCAACAAGAAACAACCCTAAACCCCTAACAAAAAACACTAACCCCCTAACAACAAACAACACTAAACCCCTAACAAGAAACTAACCTAACCCCGTAACAACAAACAACCCTAACCTCCTAACAACAACCTTAAACCCCTAACAACAAACAACCCTAAACCCCTAACAACAAACAACACTAACACCCTAACAACAAAAACCACTTAACCCCAACAAGAAATAACACTAAACCCCTAACAACAAACACTAACCCCCTAACAACAAACAACACTAAACCCCTAACAAGATACTAACCTAACCCTGTAACAACAAACAGCCCTAACCTCCTAACAACAAAAAACCTTAACCCCCTAACAACAAACAACCCTAAACCCCTAACAACAAACAATCCTAACCCCCTAACAACCAACAACTCTCACCCCCTAACCACAAACAACACTAACACCCTAACCACAAACAACACTAACCCCGTAAGAACAAACAACACTAACCCCCTAACCACAAACAACACTAAAACCCTAACAACAAAAACTACTAAACCCCAACAAGAAACAACCCTAAACCCCTAACAACAAACACTAACCCCCTAACAGCAAACAACACTAAACCCCTAACAAGAAACTAAACTAACCCCGTAACAACAAACAACCCTAACCTCCTAACAACAAACAACCTTAAACCCCTAACAACAAACAACCCTAAACCAATAACAACAAACAACACTAACACCCTAACAACAAAAACCACTAAACCCCAACAAGAAACAACACTAAACCCCTAACAACAAACACTAACCCCCTAACAACAAACAACACTAAACCCCTAACAAGAAACTAACCTAACCCTGTAACAACAAACAACCCTAACGTCCTAACAAAAAACAACCTTATCCCCCTAACAAACAACAACACTAACACCCTAACCACAAACAACACTAACACCCTAACAACAAAAATTACTAAACCCTAACAAGAAACAGCCCTAAACCCCTAACAACAAACACTAACCCCCTAACAACAAAAAACACTAAACCCCTAACAAGAAACTAACCTAACCCCGTTACAACAAACAACCCTAACCTCCTAACAACAAACAACCTTAAACCCCTAACAACAAACAACCCTAAACCCCTAACAACAAACAACACTAACACCCTAACAACAAAAACCACTAAACCCCAACAAGAAACAACACTAAACCCCTAACAACAAACACTAACCTCCTAACAACAAACAATACTAAACCCCTAACAAGAACCTAACCTAACCCTGTAACAACAAAGATCCCTAACCTCCTAACAACAAACAACCTTAACCCCCTAACAACAAACAACCCTAAACCCCTAACAACAAACAATCCTAACCCCCTAACAACCAACAACGCACACCCCCTAACCACAAACAACACTAACACCCTAACCACAAACAACACTAACCCCATAAGAACAAACAACACTAACCCCCTAACAACATACAACACTAACACCCTAACAACAAAAACTACTAAACCCCAACAAGAAACAACCCTAAACCCCTAACAACAAACACTAACCCCCTAACAACAAACAACACTGAACCCCTAACAAGAAACTAACCTAACCCCGTAACAACAAACAACCCTAACCTCCTAACAACAAACAACCTTAAACCCCTAACAACAAACAACCCTAAACCCCTAACAACAAACAACACTAACACCCTAACAACAAAAACCACTAAACCCCAACAGGAAACAACACTAAACCCCTAACAACAAACACTAACCCCCTAACAACGAACAACACTAAACCCCTAACAAGAAAATAACCTAACCCTGTAACAACAAACAACTCTAACCTCCTAACAACAAACAACCCTAACCCCCTAACAAACAACAACACTAAGCCCCTAACCACAAACAACACTAACACCCTAACAACTAAAACTACTAAACCCCAACAAGAAACAACCCTAAACCCCTAACGACAAACACTAACCCCCTAACAGCAAGCAACACTAAACCCCTAACAAGAAACTAACCTAAACACGTAACAACAAACAACCCTAACCTCCTAACAACAAACAACCTTAAACCCCTAACAACAAACAACCCTGAACCCCTAACAACAAACAATCCTAACCCCTGAACAACCAACAACTCTCACCCCCTAAGCACAAACAACACTAACACCCTAACCACAAAAAACACTAACCCCGTAAGAACAACAACACTAACCCCCTAACCACAAACAGCACTAACACCCTAACAACAAAAACTACTATACCTCAACAAGAAACAACCCTAAACCCCTAACAACAAACACTAACCCCCTAACAACAAAAAACACTAAACCCCTAACAAGAAACTAACCTAACCCTGTAACAACAAACAACCCTAACCACCTAACAACAAACAACCCTAAGCCCCTAACAACAAACAACCCTAACCTTCTAACAACAAACAACCCTAACCCCCTATCAAACAACAACACTAACCCCCTAACCACAAACAACACTAACAGCCTAACAACAAAAACTACTAAACTCCAACAAGAAACAACCTTAAACCCCTAACAACAAACACTAACCCCCTAACAACAAACAACCCTAAACCCCTAACAACAAACAACACTAACACCCTAACAATAAAAACCACTAAACCCCAACAAGAAACAACACTAAACCCCTAACAACAAACACTAACCCCCTAACAACAAACAACACTAAACCCCTAACAAGAAACTAACCTAACCCTGTAACAACAAACAACCCTAACATCCTAACAACAAACATCCTTAACCCCCTAACAACAAACAACCCTAAACCCCTAACAACAATCAATCCTAACCCCCTAGCAACCAACAACGCACACCCCCTAACCACAAACAACACTAACACCCTAACCACAAACAACACTAACCCCGTAAGAACAAACTACACTAACGCCCTAACAACAAACAACACTAACACCCTAACAACAAAAACTACTAAACCCCAACAAGAAACAACCCTAAACCCCTAACAATAAACACTAACCCCCTAACAACAAACAACACTAAACCCCTAACAAGAAACTAACCTAACCCCGTAACAACAAACAACCCTAACCTCCTAACAACAAACAACCTTAAACCCCTAACAACAAACAATCCTAACCCCCTAACAACCAACAACGCTCACCCCCTAACCACAAACAACACTAACACCCTAACCACAAACAACACTAACCCCGTAAGAACAAACAACACTAACCCCCTAGCAACAAACAACACTAACCCCCTAACAACAAACAACACTAAACCCCTAACAAGAAACTAACCTAACCCCGTAACAACAAACAACCCTAACCTCCTAACAACAACCTTAAACCCCTAACAACAAACAACACTAATCCCCTAACAACAAACAACACTAACACCCTAACAACAAAAACCACTAAACCCCAACAAGAAACAACACTAAACCCCTAACAACAAACACTAACCCCCTAACAACAAACAACACTAAACCCCTAACAAGAAACTAACCTAACACTGTAACAACAAACAGCCCTAACCTCCTAACAACAAACAACCTTAACCCCCTAACAAACAAACAACCCTAAACCCCTAACAACAAACAATCCTAACCCCCTAACAACCAACAACTCTCACCCCCTAACCACAAACAACACTAACACCCTAACCACAAACAACACTAACCCCGTAAGAACAAACAACCCTAACCCCCTAACCACAAACAACACTAACACCCTAACAACAAAAACTACTAAACCCCAACAAGAAACAACCCGAAACCCCTAGCAACAAACACTAACCCCCTAACAGCCAACAACACTAAACCCCTAACAAGAAACTAACCTAACCCCTTAACAACAAACAACCTTAACCTCCTAACAACAAAAAACCTTAAACCCCTAACAACAAACAACCCTAAACCCCTAACAACAAACAACACTAACACCCTAACAACAAAACCACTAAACCCCAACAAGAAACAACACTAAACCCCTAACAACAAACACTAACCCCCTAACAACAAACAACACTAAACCCCTAACAAGAAACTAACCTAACCCTGTAACAACAAACAACCCTAACCTCCTAAAAAAAAACAACCTTAACCCCTAACAAACAACATCACTAACCCTCTAACCACAAACAACAATAACACCCTAACAACAAAAACTACTAAACCCCAACAAGAAACAGCCCTAAACCCGTAAAAACAAACACTAACCCCCTAACAACAAACAACACTAAACCCCTAACAAGAAACTAACCTAACCCTGTAACAACAGAGATCCCTAACCTCCTAACAACAAACAACCTTAACCCCCTAACAACAAACAAACCTAAACCCCTAACAACAAACCATCCTAACCCCCTAACAACGAACAACGCACACCCCCTAACCACAAACAACACTAACACCCTAACCACAAACAACACTAACCCCGTAAGAACTAACAACACTAACCCCCTAACCACAAACAACACTAACACCCTAACAACAAAAACTACTAAACCCCAACAAGAAACAACCCTAAACCCCTAACAACAAACACTAACCCCCTAACAACAAACAACACTAAACCCCTAACAAGAAACTAACCTAACCCTGTAACAACAAACAACCCTAACCTCCTAACAACAAACAACCTTAAACCCCTAACAACAAACAACCCTAAACCCCTAACAACAAACAACACTAACACACTAACAACAAAAAACACTAAACCCCAACAAGAAACAACACTAAACCCCTAACAACAAACACTAACCCCCTAACAACAAACAACACTAAACCCCTAACAAGAAACTAACCTAACCCTGTAACAACAAACAACCCTAACCTCCTAACAACAAATAACCCTAACCCCCTAACAACCAACAACGCACACCCCCTAACCACAAACAACACTAACACCCTAACCACAAACAAAACTAACCCCGTAAGAACAAACAACACAAACCCCCTAACCACAAACAACACTAACACCCTAACCACAAACAACACTAACCCCGTAAGAACAAACAACACTAACCCCCTAACAGCAAACAACACTAACACCCTAACAACAAAAACTACTAAACCCCAACAAGAAACAACCCTAAACCCCTAACAACAAACACTAACCCCCTAACAACAAACAACACTAATCCCCTAACAAGAAACTAACCTAACCCCGTAACAACAAACAACCCTAACCTCCTAACAACAAACAACCTTAAACCCCTAACAACAAACAACCCTAAACCCCTAAAAACAAACAACACTAACACACTAACAACAAAAAACACTAAACCCCAACAAGAAACAACACTAAACCCCTAACAACAAACACTAACCCCCTAACAACAAATAACACTAAACCCCTAACAAGAAACTAACCTAACCCTGTAACAACAAACAACCCTAACCTCCTAACAACAAATAACCCTATCCCCCTAACAAACAACAACACTAACCCCCTAACCACAAACAACACTAACACCCTAACAAAAACTACTAAACCCCAACAAGAAACAACCCTAAAACCCTAACAACAAACAGTAACCCCCTAACAGCAAACAACACTAAACCCCTAACAAGAAACTAACGTAACCCCCTAACAACCAACAACGCACACCCCCTAACCACAAACAACACTAACACCCTAACCAGAAACAACACTAACCCCGTAAGAACAAACTACACTAACCCCCTAACAACAAACAACACTAACACCCTAACAACAAAAACTACTAAACCCAACAAGAAACAACCCTAAACACCTAACAACAAACACTAACCCCCTAACAACAAACATCACTAAACCCCTAACAAGAAACTAACCTAACCCTGTAAAAACAAACAACCCTAACCTCCTAACAACAAACAACCCTAACCCCCTAACAAACAACAACACTAACCCCCTAACCACAAACAACACTAACACCCTAACAACAAAAACTACTAAACCCCAACAAGAAACAACCCTAAACTCCTAACAACAAACACTAACCCCCTAACAACAAACAACACTAAACCCCTAACAAGAAACTAACCTAACCCCGTAACAACAAACAACCCTAACCTCCTAACAGCAAACAACCTTAAACCCCTAACAACAAACAACCCTAAACCCCTAACAACAAACAACACTAACACCCTAACAACAAAAACCACTAAACCCCAACAAGAAACAACCCTAAACCCCTAACAGCAAACACTAACCCCCTAACAACAAACAACACTAAACCCCTTACAAGAAAATAACCTAACCCTGTAGCAACAAACAACCCTAACCTCCTAACAACAAACAACCTTATACCCGTAACAACAAACAACCCTAAACCCCTAACAACAAAAAACACTAACACCCTAACAACAAAAAACACTAAACCCCAACAAGAAACAACACTAAACCCCTAACAACAAACACTAACCCCCTAACAACAAACACTAAACCCCTAACAAGAAACTAACCTAAACCCGTAACAACAAACAACCCTAATCTCCTAACAACAAACAACCTTAAGCCCCTAACAACAAACAACCCTAAACCCCTAACAACAAACAATCCTAACCCCCTAACAACCAACAACGCACAACCCCTATCCACAAAGAACACTAACACCCTAACCACAAACAACACTAACCCCCTAAGAACAAACACTAACCCCCTAACAACAAACAACACTAACACCCTAACAACAAAAACTACTAAACCCCAACAAGAAACAACCCTAAACCCCTAACAACAAACACTAACCCCCTAACAACAAACAACACTAAACCCCTAACAAGAAACTAACCTAACCCCGTAACAACAAACAACCCTAACCTCCTAACAACAACCTTCAACCCCTAACAACAAACAACCCTAAACCCCTAACAACAAACAACACTAACACCCTAACAACAAAAACCACTAAACCCCAACAAGAAACAACACTAAACCCCTAACAACAAACACTAACCCCCTAACAACAAACAACACTAAACCCCTAACAATAAACTAACCTAACCCTGTAACAACAAACAACCCTAACCTCCTAACAACAAACAACCCTAACCCCCTAACAAACAACAACACTAAGCCCCTAACCACAAACAACACTAACACCCTAACAACTAAAACTACTAAACCCCAACAAGAAACAACCCTAAACCCCTAACAACAAACACTAACCCCCTAACAACAAACAACACTAAACCCCTAACAAGAAACTAACCTAACCCCGTAACAACAAACAACCCTAACCCCCAACAACAAACAACCTTAAACCCCTAACAACAAACAACCCTAAACCCCTAACAACAAACAATCCTAACCCCCTAACAACCAACAACGCACACCCCCAACCACAAACAACACTAACACCCTAACCACAAACAACACTAACCCCGTAAGAACAAACAACACTAACCCCCTAACAACAAACAACACTAACACCCTAACAACAAAAACTACTAAACCCCAACAAGAAACAGCCCTAAACCCCTAACAACAAACACTAACCCCCTAACAACAAACAACACTAAACCCCTAACAAGAAACTAACCTAACCCCGTAACAACAAACAACCCTAACCTCCTAACAACAAACAACCTTAAACCCCTAACAACAAACAACCCTAAACCCCTATCAACAAACAACACTAACACCCTAACAACAAAAACCACTAAACCCCAACAAGAAACAACACTAAACCCCTAACAACAAACACTAACCCCCTAACAACAAACAACACTAAACCCCTAACAAGAAACTAACCTAACCCTGTAACAACAAACAACCCTAACCTCCTAACAACAAACAACCTTAACCCCCTAACAACAAACAACACTAAACCCCTAACAACAAACAATCCTAACCCCCTAACAACCAATAACGCTCATCCTCTAACCACAAACAACACTAACACCCTAACCACAAACAACACAAACCCCGTAAGAACAAACAACACTAACCCCCTAACAACAAACAACACTAACACCCTAACAACAAAAACTACTAAACCCCAACAAGAAAAAACCCTAAACCCCTAACAACAAACACTAACCCCCTAACAACAAACAACACTAAACCCCTAACAAGAAACTAACATAAATCCGTAACAACAAACAACCCTAACCTCCTAACAACAAACAACCCTAAACCCCTAACAACAAACAACCCTAACCTTCTAACAACAAACAACCCTAACCCCCTAACAAACAACAACACTAACCCCCTAACCAGAAACAACACTAACACCTTAACAACAAAAACTACTAAAAAACAACAAGAAACAACCCTAAAGCCCTAACAACAAACACTAACCCCCTAACAACAAACAACACTAAACCCCTAACAAGAAACTAACCTAACCCCGTAACAACAAACAACGCTAACCTCCTAACAACAAACAACCTTAAACCCCTAACAACAAAAAACCCTAAACCCCTAACAACAAACAACACTAACACCCTAACAACAAAAACCACTAAACCCCAACAACAAACAACCCTAACCCCCTAACAAACAACAACACTAACCCCCTAACCACAAACAACACTAACACCCTAACAAGAAAAACTACTAAACTTCAACAAGAAACAACCTTAAACCCCTAACAACAAACACTAACCCCCTAACAACAAACAACCCTAAACACCTAACAACAAACAACACTAACACCCTAACAATAAAAACCACTAAACCCCAACAAGAAACAACACTAAACCCCTAACAACAAACACTAACCCCCTAACAACAAACAACACTAAACCGCTAACAAGAAACTAACCTAACAATGTAACAACAAACAACCCTAACATCCTAACAACAAACATCCTTAACCCCCTAACAACAAACAACCCTACACCCCTAACAACAAACAATCCTAACCCCCTAACAACCAACAACGCACACCCCCTAACCACAAACAACACTAACACCCTAACCACAAACAACACTAACCCCGTAAGAACAAACTACACTAACGCCCTAACAACAAACAAAACTAACACCCTAACAACGAAAACTACTAAACCCCAACAAGAAACAACCCTAAACCCCTAACAACAAACACTAACCCCCTAACAACAAACAACACTAAACCCCTAACAAGAAACTAACCTAACCCCGTAACAACAAACAACCCTAACCTCCTAACAACAAACAACCTTAAACCCCTAACAACAAACAACCCTAAACCCCTAACAACAAACAACACTAACACCCTAACAACAAAAACCACTAAACCCCAACAAGAAACAACACTAAACCCCTAACAACAAACACTAACCCCCTAACAACAAACAACACTAAACCCCTAACAAGAAACTAACCTAACCCTGTAACAACAAACAACCCTAACCTCCTAACAAAAAACAACCCTAACCCCCTAACAAACAACAACACTAACCCCCTAACCACAAACAACACTAACACCCTAACAACAAAAACTACTAAACCCCAACAAGAAACAACCCTAAACCCCTAACAACAAACACTAACCCCCTAACAACAAACAACACTAAACCCCTAACAAGAAACTAACCTAACCCCGTAACAACAAACAACCCTAACCCCCTAACAACAAACAACCTTAAACCCCTAACAACAAACAACCCTAAACATCTAACAAGAAACAACACTAACACCCTAACAACAAAAACCACTAAACCCCAACAAGAAACAACACTAAACCCCTAACAACAAACACTAACCCCCTAACAACAAACAACACTAAACCCCTAACAAGAAACTAACCTAACCCCGTAACAACAAACAACCCTAACCTCCTAACAACAAACAACCTTAAACCCCTAACAACAAACAACCCTAAACCCCTATCAACAAACAACACTAACACCCTAACAACAAAAACCACTAAACCCCAACAAGAAACAACACTAAACCCCTAACAACAAACACTAACCCCCTAACAACAAACAACACTAAACCCCTAACAAGCAACTTACCTAACCCCGTAACAACAAACAACCCTAACCTCCTAACAGCAAACAACCTTAAACCCCTAACAACAAACAACCCTAAACCCCTAACAACAAACAACACTAACACCCTAACAACAAAAACCACTAAACCCCAACAAGAAACAACCCTAAACCCCTAACAACAAACACTAACCCCCTAACAACAAACAACACTAAACCCCTAACAAGAAACTAACCTAAACCCGTAACAACAAACAACCCTAATCTCCTAACAACAAACAACCTTAAGCCCCTAACAACAAACAACCCTAAACCCCTAACAACAAACAATCCTAACCCCCTAACAACCAACAACGCACACCCCCTATCCACAAAGAACACTAACACCCTAACCACAAACAACACTAACCCCCTAAGAACAAACAACACTAACCCCCTAACAACAAACAACACTAACACCCTAACAACAAAAACTACTAAACCCCAACAAGAAACAACCCTAAAACCCTAACAACAAACACTAACCCCCTAACAACAAACAACACTAAACCCCTAACAAGAAACTAACCTAAACCCGTAACAACAAACAACCCTAACCTCCTAACAACAAACAACCTTCAACCCCTAACAACAAACAACCCTAAACCCCTAACAACAAACAACACTAACACCCTAACAACAAAAACCACTAAACCCCAACAAGAAACAACACTAAACCCCTAACAACAAACACTAACCCCCTAACAACAAACAACACTAAACCCCTAACAAGAAACTAACCTAACCCTGTAACAACAAACAACCCTAACCTCCTAACAACAAACAACCCTAACCCCCTAACAAACAACAAAACTAAGCCCCTAACCACAAACAACACTAACACCCTAACAACTAAAACTACTAAACCCCAACAAGAAACAACCCTAAACCCCTAACAACAAAAACTAACCCCCTAACAACAAACAACACTAAACCTCTAACAAGAAACTAACCTAACCCCGTAACAACAAACAACCCTAACCCCCTAACAACAAACAACCTTAAACCCCTAACAACAAACAACCCTAAACCCCTAACAAGAAACAACACTAACACCCTAACAACAAAAACCACTAAACCCCAACAAGAAACAACACTTACCCCTAACAACAAACACTAACCTCCTAACAACAAACAACACTAAACCCCTAACAAGAAACTAACCTAACTCTGTAACAACAAACAACCCTAACCTCCTAACAACAAACAACCTTAACCCCCTAACAACAAACAACCCTAAACCCCTAACAACAAACAATCCTAACCCGCTAACAACCAACAACGCACACCCCCTAACCACAAACAACACTAACACCCTAACCACAAACAACACTAACCCCGTAAGAACAAACAACACTAACCCCCTAACAACAAACAACACTAACACCCTAACAACAAAAACTACTAAACCCCAACAAGAAACAGCCCTAAACCCCTAACAACAAACACTAACCCCCTAACAACAAACAACACTAAACCCCTAACAAGAAACTAACCTAACCCCGTAACAACAAATAACCCTAACCTCCTAACAACAAACAACCTTAAACCCCTAACAACAAACAACCCTAAACCCCTATCAACAAACAACACTAACACGCTAACAACAAAAACCACTAAACCCCAACAAGAAACAACACTAAACCCCTAACAACAAACACTAACCCCCTAACAACAAACAACACTAAACCCCTAACAAGAAACTAACCTAACCCTGTAACAACAAACAACCCTAACCTCCTAACAACAAACAACCTTAACCCCTTAACAACAAACAACCCTAAACCTCTAACAACAAACAATCCTAACCCCCTAACAACCAATAACGCTCATCCTCTAACCACAAACAACACTAACACCCTAACCACAAACAACACAAACCCCGTAAGAACAAACAACACTAACGCCCTAACAACAAACAACACTAACACCCTAACAACAAAAACTACTAAACCCCAACAAGAAAAAACCCTAAACCCCTAACAAAAAACACTAACCCCCTAACAACAAACAACACTAAACCCCTAACAAGAAACTAACATAACTCCGTAACAACAAACAACCCTAACCTCCTAACAACAAACAACCCTAAACCCCTAACAACAAACAACCCTAACCTTCTAACAACAAACAACCCTAACCCCCTAACAAACAACAACACTAACCCCCTAACCACAAACAACACTAACACCTTAACAACAAAAACTACTAAAAAACAACAAGAAGCAACCCTAAAGCCCTAACAACAAACACTAACCCCCTAACAACAAACAACACTAAACCCCTAACAAGAAACTAACCTAACCCCGTAACAACAAACAACCCTAACCTCCTAACAACAAACAACCTTAAACCCCTAACAACAAAAAACCCTAAACCCCTAACAACAAACAACACTAACACCCTAACAACAAAAACCACTAAACCCCAACAACAAACAACCCTAACCCCCTAACAAACAACAACACTAACCCCCTAACCACAAACAACACTAACACCCTAACAAGAAAAACTACTAAACTCCAACAAGAAACAACCTTAAACCCCTAACAACAAACACTAACCCCCTAACAACAAACAACCCTAAACACCTAACAACAAACAACACTAACACCCTAACAATAAAAACCACTAAACCCCAACAAGAAACAACACTAAACCCGTAACAACAAACACTAACCCCCTAACAACAAACAACACTAAACCGCTAACAAGAAACTAACCTAACAATGTAACAACAAACAACCCTAACATCCTAACAACAAACATCCTTAACCCCCTAACAACAAACAACCCTAAACCCCTAACAACAAACAATCCTAACCCCCTAACAACCAACAACGCACACCCCCTAATCACAAACAACACTAACACCTTAACCACAAACAACACTAACCCCGTAAGAACAAACTACACTAACGCCCTAACAACAAACAAAACTAACACCCTAACAACAAAAACTACTAAACCCCAACAAGAAACAACCCTAAACCCCTAACAACAAACACTAACCCCCTAACAACAAACAACACTAAACCCCTAACAAGAAACTAACCTAACCCCGTAACAACAAACAACCCTAACCTCCTAACAACAAACAACCTTAAACCCCTAACAACAAACAACCCTAAACCCCTAACAACAAACAACACTAACACCCTAACAACAAAAACCACTAAACCCCAACAAGAAACAAGACTAAACCCCTAACAACAAACACTAACCCCCTAACAACAAATAACACTAAACCCCTAACAAGAAACTAACCTAACCCTGTAACAACAAACAACCCTAACCTCCTAACAACAAATAACCCTATCCCCCTAACAAACAACAACACTAACCCCCTAAGCACAAACAACACTAACACCCTAACAAAAACTACTAAACCCCAACAAGAAACAACCCTAAAACCCTAACAACAAACAGTAACCCCCTAACAGCAAACAACACTAAACCCCTAACAAGAAACTAACGTAACCCCCTAACAACCAACAACGCACACCCCCTAACCACAAACAACACTAACACCCTAACCAGAAACAACACTAACCCCGTAAGAACAAACTACACTAACCCCCTAACAACAAACAACACTAACACCCTAACAACAAAAACTACTAAACCCAACAAGAAACAACCCTAAACACCTAACAACAAACACTAACCCCCTAACAACAAACATCACTAAACCCCTAACAAGAAACTAACCTAACCCTGTAAAAACAAACAACCCTAACCTCCTAACAACAAACAACCCTAACCCCCTAACAAACAACAACACTAACCCCCTAACCACAAACAACACTAACACCCTAACAACAAAAACTACTAAACCCCAACAAGAAACAACCCTAAACTCCTAACAACAAACACTAACCCCCTAACAACAAACAACACTAAACCCCTAACAAGAAACTAACCTAACCCCGTAACAACAAACAACCCTAACCTCCTAACAGCAAACAACCTTAAACCCCTAACAACAAACAACCCTAAACCCCTAACAACAAACAACACTAACACCCTAACAACAAAAACCACTAAACCCCAACAAGAAACAACCCTAAACCCCTAACAGCAAACACTAACCCCCTAACAACAAACAACACTAAACCCCTTACAAGAAAATAACCTAACCCTGTAGCAACAAACAACCCTAACCTCCTAACAACAAACAACCTTATACCCGTAACAACAAACAACCCTAAACCCCTAACAACAAAAAACACTAACACCCTAACAACAAAAAACACTAAACCCCAACAAGAAACAACACTAAACCCCTAACAACAAACACTAACCCCCTAACAACAAACACTAAACCCCTAACAAGAAACTAACCTAAACCCGTAACAACAAACAACCCTAATCTCCTAACAACAAACAACCTTAAGCCCCTAACAACAAACAACCCTAAACCCCTAACAACAAACAATCCTAACCCCCTAACAACCAACAACGCACAACCCCTATCCACAAAGAACACTAACACCCTAACCACAAACAACACTAACCCCCTAAGAACAAACACTAACCCCCTAACAACAAACAACACTAACACCCTAACAACAAAAACTACTAAACCCCAACAAGAAACAACCCTAAACCCCTAACAACAAACACTAACCCCCTAACAACAAACAACACTAAACCCCTAACAAGAAACTAACCTAACCCCGTAACAACAAACAACCCTAACCTCCTAACAACAACCTTCAACCCCTAACAACAAACAACCCTAAACCCCTAACAACAAACAACACTAACACCCTAACAACAAAAACCACTAAACCCCAACAAGAAACAACACTAAACCCCTAACAACAAACACTAACCCCCTAACAACAAACAACACTAAACCCCTAACAATAAACTAACCTAACCCTGTAACAACAAACAACCCTAACCTCCTAACAACAAACAACCCTAACCCCCTAACAAACAACAACACTAAGCCCCTAACCACAAACAACACTAACACCCTAACAACTAAAACTACTAAACCCCAACAAGAAACAACCCTAAACCCCTAACAACAAACACTAACCCCCTAACAACAAACAACACTAAACCCCTAACAAGAAACTAACCTAACCCCGTAACAACAAACAACCCTAACCCCCAACAACAAACAACCTTAAACCCCTAACAACAAACAACCCTAAACCCCTAACAACAAACAATCCTAACCCCCTAACAACCAACAACGCACACCCCCAACCACAAACAACACTAACACCCTAACCACAAACAACACTAACCCCGTAAGAACAAACAACACTAACCCCCTAACAACAAACAACACTAACACCCTAACAACAAAAACTACTAAACCCCAACAAGAAACAGCCCTAAACCCCTAACAACAAACACTAACCCCCTAACAACAAACAACACTAAACCCCTAACAAGAAACTAACCTAACCCCGTAACAACAAACAACCCTAACCTCCTAACAACAAACAACCTTAAACCCCTAACAACAAACAACCCTAAACCCCTATCAACAAACAACACTAACACCCTAACAACAAAAACCACTAAACCCCAACAAGAAACAACACTAAACCCCTAACAACAAACACTAACCCCCTAACAACAAACAACACTAAACCCCTAACAAGAAACTAACCTAACCCTGTAACAACAAACAACCCTAACCTCCTAACAACAAACAACCTTAACCCCCTAACAACAAACAACACTAAACCCCTAACAACAAACAATCCTAACCCCCTAACAACCAATAACGCTCATCCTCTAACCACAAACAACACTAACACCCTAACCACAAACAACACAAACCCCGTAAGAACAAACAACACTAACCCCCTAACAACAAACAACACTAACACCCTAACAACAAAAACTACTAAACCCCAACAAGAAAAAACCCTAAACCCCTAACAACAAACACTAACCCCCTAACAACAAACAACACTAAACCCCTAACAAGAAACTAACATAAATCCGTAACAACAAACAACCCTAACCTCCTAACAACAAACAACCCTAAACCCCTAACAACAAACAACCCTAACCTTCTAACAACAAACAACCCTAACCCCCTAACAAACAACAACACTAACCCCCTAACCAGAAACAACACTAACACCTTAACAACAAAAACTACTAAAAAACAACAAGAAACAACCCTAAAGCCCTAACAACAAACACTAACCCCCTAACAACAAACAACACTAAACCCCTAACAAGAAACTAACCTAACCCCGTAACAACAAACAACGCTAACCTCCTAACAACAAACAACCTTAAACCCCTAACAACAAAAAACCCTAAACCCCTAACAACAAACAACACTAACACCCTAACAACAAAAACCACTAAACCCCAACAACAAACAACCCTAACCCCCTAACAAACAACAACACTAACCCCCTAACCACAAACAACACTAACACCCTAACAAGAAAAACTACTAAACTTCAACAAGAAACAACCTTAAACCCCTAACAACAAACACTAACCCCCTAACAACAAACAACCCTAAACACCTAACAACAAACAACACTAACACCCTAACAATAAAAACCACTAAACCCCAACAAGAAACAACACTAAACCCCTAACAACAAACACTAACCCCCTAACAACAAACAACACTAAACCGCTAACAAGAAACTAACCTAACAATGTAACAACAAACAACCCTAACATCCTAACAACAAACATCCTTAACCCCCTAACAACAAACAACCCTACACCCCTAACAACAAACAATCCTAACCCCCTAACAACCAACAACGCACACCCCCTAACCACAAACAACACTAACACCCTAACCACAAACAACACTAACCCCGTAAGAACAAACTACACTAACGCCCTAACAACAAACAAAACTAACACCCTAACAACGAAAACTACTAAACCCCAACAAGAAACAACCCTAAACCCCTAACAACAAACACTAACCCCCTAACAACAAACAACACTAAACCCCTAACAAGAAACTAACCTAACCCCGTAACAACAAACAACCCTAACCTCCTAACAACAAACAACCTTAAACCCCTAACAACAAACAACCCTAAACCCCTAACAACAAACAACACTAACACCCTAACAACAAAAACCACTAAACCCCAACAAGAAACAACACTAAACCCCTAACAACAAACACTAACCCCCTAACAACAAACAACACTAAACCCCTAACAAGAAACTAACCTAACCCTGTAACAACAAACAACCCTAACCTCCTAACAAAAAACAACCCTAACCCCCTAACAAACAACAACACTAACCCCCTAACCACAAACAACACTAACACCCTAACAACAAAAACTACTAAACCCCAACAAGAAACAACCCTAAACCCCTAACAACAAACACTAACCCCCTAACAACAAACAACACTAAACCCCTAACAAGAAACTAACCTAACCCCGTAACAACAAACAACCCTAACCCCCTAACAACAAACAACCTTAAACCCCTAACAACAAACAACCCTAAACATCTAACAAGAAACAACACTAACACCCTAACAACAAAAACCACTAAACCCCAACAAGAAACAACACTAAACCCCTAACAACAAACACTAACCCCCTAACAACAAACAACACTAAACCCCTAACAAGAAACTAACCTAACCCCGTAACAACAAACAACCCTAACCTCCTAACAACAAACAACCTTAAACCCCTAACAACAAACAACCCTAAACCCCTATCAACAAACAACACTAACACCCTAACAACAAAAACCACTAAACCCCAACAAGAAACAACACTAAACCCCTAACAACAAACACTAACCCCCTAACAACAAACAACACTAAACCCCTAACAAGCAACTTACCTAACCCCGTAACAACAAACAACCCTAACCTCCTAACAGCAAACAACCTTAAACCCCTAACAACAAACAACCCTAAACCCCTAACAACAAACAACACTAACACCCTAACAACAAAAACCACTAAACCCCAACAAGAAACAACCCTAAACCCCTAACAACAAACACTAACCCCCTAACAACAAACAACACTAAACCCCTAACAAGAAACTAACCTAAACCCGTAACAACAAACAACCCTAATCTCCTAACAACAAACAACCTTAAGCCCCTAACAACAAACAACCCTAAACCCCTAACAACAAACAATCCTAACCCCCTAACAACCAACAACGCACACCCCCTATCCACAAAGAACACTAACACCCTAACCACAAACAACACTAACCCCCTAAGAACAAACAACACTAACCCCCTAACAACAAACAACACTAACACCCTAACAACAAAAACTACTAAACCCCAACAAGAAACAACCCTAAAACCCTAACAACAAACACTAACCCCCTAACAACAAACAACACTAAACCCCTAACAAGAAACTAACCTAAACCCGTAACAACAAACAACCCTAACCTCCTAACAACAAACAACCTTCAACCCCTAACAACAAACAACCCTAAACCCCTAACAACAAACAACACTAACACCCTAACAACAAAAACCACTAAACCCCAACAAGAAACAACACTAAACCCCTAACAACAAACACTAACCCCCTAACAACAAACAACACTAAACCCCTAACAAGAAACTAACCTAACCCTGTAACAACAAACAACCCTAACCTCCTAACAACAAACAACCCTAACCCCCTAACAAACAACAAAACTAAGCCCCTAACCACAAACAACACTAACACCCTAACAACTAAAACTACTAAACCCCAACAAGAAACAACCCTAAACCCCTAACAACAAAAACTAACCCCCTAACAACAAACAACACTAAACCTCTAACAAGAAACTAACCTAACCCCGTAACAACAAACAACCCTAACCCCCTAACAACAAACAACCTTAAACCCCTAACAACAAACAACCCTAAACCCCTAACAAGAAACAACACTAACACCCTAACAACAAAAACCACTAAACCCCAACAAGAAACAACACTTACCCCTAACAACAAACACTAACCTCCTAACAACAAACAACACTAAACCCCTAACAAGAAACTAACCTAACTCTGTAACAACAAACAACCCTAACCTCCTAACAACAAACAACCTTAACCCCCTAACAACAAACAACCCTAAACCCCTAACAACAAACAATCCTAACCCGCTAACAACCAACAACGCACACCCCCTAACCACAAACAACACTAACACCCTAACCACAAACAACACTAACCCCGTAAGAACAAACAACACTAACCCCCTAACAACAAACAACACTAACACCCTAACAACAAAAACTACTAAACCCCAACAAGAAACAGCCCTAAACCCCTAACAACAAACACTAACCCCCTAACAACAAACAACACTAAACCCCTAACAAGAAACTAACCTAACCCCGTAACAACAAATAACCCTAACCTCCTAACAACAAACAACCTTAAACCCCTAACAACAAACAACCCTAAACCCCTATCAACAAACAACACTAACACGCTAACAACAAAAACCACTAAACCCCAACAAGAAACAACACTAAACCCCTAACAACAAACACTAACCCCCTAACAACAAACAACACTAAACCCCTAACAAGAAACTAACCTAACCCTGTAACAACAAACAACCCTAACCTCCTAACAACAAACAACCTTAACCCCTTAACAACAAACAACCCTAAACCTCTAACAACAAACAATCCTAACCCCCTAACAACCAATAACGCTCATCCTCTAACCACAAACAACACTAACACCCTAACCACAAACAACACAAACCCCGTAAGAACAAACAACACTAACGCCCTAACAACAAACAACACTAACACCCTAACAACAAAAACTACTAAACCCCAACAAGAAAAAACCCTAAACCCCTAACAAAAAACACTAACCCCCTAACAACAAACAACACTAAACCCCTAACAAGAAACTAACATAACTCCGTAACAACAAACAACCCTAACCTCCTAACAACAAACAACCCTAAACCCCTAACAACAAACAACCCTAACCTTCTAACAACAAACAACCCTAACCCCCTAACAAACAACAACACTAACCCCCTAACCACAAACAACACTAACACCTTAACAACAAAAACTACTAAAAAACAACAAGAAGCAACCCTAAAGCCCTAACAACAAACACTAACCCCCTAACAACAAACAACACTAAACCCCTAACAAGAAACTAACCTAACCCCGTAACAACAAACAACCCTAACCTCCTAACAACAAACAACCTTAAACCCCTAACAACAAAAAACCCTAAACCCCTAACAACAAACAACACTAACACCCTAACAACAAAAACCACTAAACCCCAACAACAAACAACCCTAACCCCCTAACAAACAACAACACTAACCCCCTAACCACAAACAACACTAACACCCTAACAAGAAAAACTACTAAACTCCAACAAGAAACAACCTTAAACCCCTAACAACAAACACTAACCCCCTAACAACAAACAACCCTAAACACCTAACAACAAACAACACTAACACCCTAACAATAAAAACCACTAAACCCCAACAAGAAACAACACTAAACCCGTAACAACAAACACTAACCCCCTAACAACAAACAACACTAAACCGCTAACAAGAAACTAACCTAACAATGTAACAACAAACAACCCTAACATCCTAACAACAAACATCCTTAACCCCCTAACAACAAACAACCCTAAACCCCTAACAACAAACAATCCTAACCCCCTAACAACCAACAACGCACACCCCCTAATCACAAACAACACTAACACCTTAACCACAAACAACACTAACCCCGTAAGAACAAACTACACTAACGCCCTAACAACAAACAAAACTAACACCCTAACAACAAAAACTACTAAACCCCAACAAGAAACAACCCTAAACCCCTAACAACAAACACTAACCCCCTAACAACAAACAACACTAAACCCCTAACAAGAAACTAACCTAACCCCGTAACAACAAACAACCCTAACCTCCTAACAACAAACAACCTTAAACCCCTAACAACAAACAACCCTAAACCCCTAACAACAAACAACACTAACACCCTAACAACAAAAACCACTAAACCCCAACAAGAAACAAGACTAAACCCCTAACAACAAACACTAACCCCCTAACAACAAACAACACTAAACCCCTAACAAGAAACTAACCTAACCCTGTAACAACAAACAACCCTAACCTCCTAACAAAAAACAACCCTAACCCCCTAACAAACAACAACACTAACCCCCTAACCACAAACAACACTAACACCCTAACAACAAAAACTACTAAACCCCAACAAGAAACAACCCTAAACCCCTAACAACAAACACTAACCCCCTAACAACAAACAACACTAAACCCCTAACAAGAAACTAACCTAACCCCGTAACAACAAACAACCCTAACCCCCTAACAACAAACAACCTTAAACCCCTAACAACAAACAACCCTAAACATCTAACAAGAAACAACACTAACACCCTAACAACAAAAACCACTAAACCCCAACAAGAAACAACACTAAACCCCTAACAACAAACACTAACCCCCTAACAACAAACAACACTAAACCCCTAACAAGAAACTAACCTAACCCCGTAACAACAAACAACCCTAACCTCCTAACAACAAACAACCTTAAACCCCTAACAACAAACAACCCTACACCCCTATCAACAAACAACACTAACACCCTAACAACAAAAACCACTAAACCCCAAGAAGAAACAACACTAAACCCCTAACAACAAACACTAACCCCCTAACAACAAACAACACTAAACCCCTAACAAGAAACTAACCTAACCCTGTAACAACAAACAACCCTAACCTCCTAACTACAAACAACCTTAACCCCCTAACAACAAACAACCCTAAACCCCTAACAACAAACAATCCTAACCCCCTAACAACCAATAACGCTCATCCTCTAACCACAAACAACACTAACACCCTAACCACAAACAACACAAACCCCGTAAGAACAAACAACACTAACCCCCTAACAACAAACAACACTAACACCCTAACAACAAAAACTACTAAACCCCAACAAGAAAAAACCCTAAACCCCTAACAACAAACACTAACCCCCTAACAACAAACACTAAACCCCTAACAAGAAACTAACATAACTCCGTAACAACAAACAACCCTAACCTCCTAACAACAAACAACCCTAAACCCCTAACAACAAACAACCCTAACCTTCTAACAACAAACAACCCTAACCCCCTAACAAACAACAACACTAACCCCCTAACCACAAACAACACTAACACCCTAACAACAAAAACTACTAAAAAACAACAAGAAACAACCCTAAAGCCCTAACAACAAACACTAACCCCCTAACAACAAACAACACTAAACCCCTAACAAGAAACTAACCTAACCCCGTAACAACAAACAACCCTAACCTCCTAACAACAAACAACCTTAAACCCCTAACAACAAAAAACCCTAAACCCCTAACAACAAACAACACTAACACCCTAACAACAAAAACCACTAAACCCCAACAACAAACAACCCTAACCCCCTAACAAACAACAACACTAACCCCCTAACCACAAACAACACTAACACCCTAACAAGAAAAACTACTAAACTCCAACAAGAAACAACCCTAAACCCCTAACAACAAACACTAACCCCCTAAGAGCAAACAACACTAAACCACTAACAAGAAACTAACCTAACCCCCTAACAACCAACAACGCACACCCCCTAACCACAAACAACACTAACACCCTAACCACAAACAACACTAACCCCGTAAGAACAAACTACACTAACCACCTAACCACAAACAACACTAACACCCTAACAACAAAAACTACTATACCCCAACAAAAAACAACCCTAAACCCCTAACAACAAACACTAACCCCCTAACAACAAAAAACACTAAACCCCTAACAAGAAACTAACCTAACCCCGTAACAACAAACACCCCTAACCTCCTAACAACAAACAACCCTAAACCCCTAACAACAAACAACCCTAACCTTCTAACAACAAACAACCCTAACCCCGTAACAAACAACAACACTAACCCCCTAACCACAAACAACACTAACACCCTAACAACAAAAACTAATAAACCCGAAAAAGAAACAACCCTAAACCCCTAACAACAAACACTAACCCCCTAACAACAAACAACACTAAACCCCTAACAAGAAACTAACCTAACCCTGTAAAAACAAACAACCCTAACCTCCTAACAACAAACAACCCTAACCCCCTAACAAACATCAACACTAACCCCCTAAACACAAACAACACTAACACCCTAACAACAAAAACTACTAAACCCCAACAAGAAACAACCCTAAACCCCTAAAAACAAACACTAACCCCCTAACAACAAACAACACTAAACCCCTAACAAGAAACTAACCTAACCCCGTAACAACAAACAACCCTAACCTCCTAACAGCAAACAACCTTAAACCCCTAACAACAAACAACCCTAAACCCCTAACAACAAACAACACTAACACCCTAACAACAAAAACACTAAACCCCAACAAGAAACAACACTAAACCCCTAACAACAAACACTAACCACCTAACAACAAACAACCCTAAACCCCTAACAACAAACAATCCTAATCCCCTAACAACCAAAAACTCGCACCCCCTAACCACAAACAACACTAACACCCTAACCAAAAACAACACTAACCCCGTAAGAACAAACAACACTAACCCCCTAAGCACAAACAACACTAACACCCTAACAACAAAAACTACTAAACCCCAAAAAGAAACAACACTAAACCCCTAACAACAAACACTAACCTCCTAACAACAAACAACACTAAACCCCTAACAAGAAACTAACCTAACCCCGTAACAACAAACA
Source organism: Loxodonta africana (assembly GCF_030014295.1). NCBI lineage: Eukaryota > Metazoa > Chordata > Mammalia > Proboscidea > Elephantidae > Loxodonta > Loxodonta africana. The sequence goes on along the minus strand of NW_026974830.1, from coordinate 442,779 downwards.
ACGCTAACCTCCTAACAACAAACAACCTTAAACCCCTAACAACAAACAACCCTAAACCCCTAACAACAAAAAACACTAACACCCTAACAACAAAAAACACTAAACCCCAACAAGAATCAACACTAAACCCCTAACAACAAACACTAACCCCCTAACAACAAACAACACTAAACCCCTAACAAGAAACTAACCTAACCCTGTAACAACAAACAACCCTAACCTCCTAACAACAAACAACCTTAACCCCCTAACAACAAACAACCCTAAACCCCTAACAACAAACAATCCTAACCCCCTAACAACCAACAACGCACACCCCCTATCCACAAAGAACACTAACACCCTAACCACAAACAACACTAACCCCCTGAGAACAAACAACACTAACCCCCTAACAACAAACAACACTAACACCCTAACAACAAAAACTACTAAACCCCAACAAGAAACAACCCTAAACCCCTAACAACAAACACTAACCCCCTAACAACAAACAACACTAAACCCCTAACAAGAAACTAACCTAACCCCGTAACAACAAACAACCCTAACCTCCTAACAACAACCTTCAACCCCTAACAACAAACAACCCTAAACCCCTAACAACAAACAACACTAACACCCTAACAACAAAAACCACTAAACCCCAACAAGAAACAACACTAAACCCCTAACAACAAACACTAACCCCCTAACAACAAACAACACTAAACCCCTAACAATAAACTAACCTAACCCTGTAACAACAAACAACCCTAACCTCCTAACAACAAACAACCCTAACCCCCTAACAAACAACAACACTAAGCCCCTAACCACAAACAACACTAACACCCTAACAACTAAAACTACTAAACCCCAACAAGAAACAACCCTAAACCCCTAACAACAAACACTAACCCCCTAACAACAAACAACACTAAACCCCTAACAAGAAACTAACCTAACCCCGTAACAACAAACAACCCTAACCCCCTAACAACAAAAAACCTTAAACCCCTAACAACAAACAACCCTAAACCCCTAACAACAAACAATCCTAACCCCCTAACAACCAACAACGCACACCCCCAACCACAAACAACACTAACACCCTAACCACAAACAACACTAACCCCGTAAGAACAAACAACACTAACCCCCTAACAACAAACAACACTAACACCCTAACAACAAAAACTACTAAACCCCAACAAGAAACAGCCCTAAACCCCTAACAACAAACACTAACCCCCTAACAACAAACAACACTAAACCCCTAACAAGAAACTAACCTAACCCCGTAACAACAAACAACCCTAACCTCCTAACAACAAACAACCTTAAACCCCTAACAACAAACAACCCTAAACCCCTATCAACAAACAACACTAACACCCTAACAACAAAAACCACTAAACCCCAACAAGAAACAACACTAAACCCCTAACAACAAACACTAACCCCCTAACAACAAACAACACTAAACCCCTAACAAGAAACTAACCTAACCCTGTAACAACAAACAACCCTAACCTCCTAACAACAAACAACCTTAACCCCCTAACAACAAACAACCCTAAACCCCTAACAACAAACAATCCTAACCCCCTAACAACCAATAACGCTCATCCTCTAACCACAAACAACACTAACACCCTAACCACAAACAACACAAACCCCATAAGAACAAACAACACTAACCCCCTAACAACAAACAACACTAACACCCTAACAACAAAAACTACTAAACCCCAACAAGAAAAAACCCTAAACCCCTAACAACAAACACTAACCCCCTAACAACAAACAACACTAAACCCCTAACAAGAAACTAACATAACTCCGTAACAACAAACAACCCTAACCTCCTAACAACAAACAACCCTAAACCCCTAACAACAAACAACCCTAACCTTCTAACAACAAACAACCCTAACCCCCTAACAAACAACAACACTAACCCCCTAACCACAAACAACACTAACACCTTAACAACAAAAACTACTAAAAAACAACAAGAAACAACCCTAAAGCCCTAACAACAAACACTAACCCCCTAACAACAAACAACACTAAACCCCTAACAAGAAACTAACCTAACCCCGTAACAACAAACAACCCTAACCTCCTAACAACAAACAACCTTAAACCCCTAACAACAAAAAACCCTAAACCCCTAACAACAAACAACACTAACACCCTAACAACAAAAACCACTAAACCCCAACAACAAACAACCCTAACCCCCTAACAAACAACAACACTAACCCCCTAACCACAAACAACACTAACACCCTAACAAGAAAAACTACTAAACTCCAACAAGAAACAACCTTAAACCCCTAACAACAAACACTAACCACCTAACAACAAATATCCCTAAACACCTAACAACAAACAACACTAACACCCTAACAATAAAAACCACTAAACCCCAACAAGAAACAACACTAAACCCGTAACAACAAACACTAACCCACTAACAACAAACACTAAACCGCTAACAAGAAACTAACCTAACAATGTAACAACAAACAACCCTAACATCCTAACAACAAACATCCTTAACCCCCTAACAACAAACAACCCTACACCCCTAACAACAAACAATCCTAACCCCCTAACAACCAACAACGCACACCCCCTAACCACAAACAACACTAACACCCTAACCACAAACAACACTAACCCCGTAAGAACAAACTACACTAACGCCCTAACAACAAACAAAACTAACACCCTAACAACAAAAACTACTAAACCCCAACAAGAAACAACCCTAAACCCCTAACAACAAACACTAACCCCCTAACAACAAAGAACACTAAACCCCTAACAAGAAACTAACCTAACCCCGTAACAACAAACAACCCTAACCTCCTAACAACAAACAACCTTAAACCCCTAACAACAAACAACCCTAAACCCCTAACAACAAACAACACTAACACCCTAACAACAAAAACCACTAAATCCCAACAAGAAACAACACTAAACCCCTAACAACAAACACTAACCCCCTAACAACAAACAACACTAAACCCCTAACAAGAAACTAACCTAACCCTGTAACAACAAACAACCCTAACCTCCTAACAAAAAACAACCCTAACCCCCTAACAAACAACAACACTAACCCCCTAACCACAAACAACACTAACACCCTAACAACAAAAACTACTAAACCCCAACAAGAAACAACCCTAAACCCCTAACAACAAACACTAACCCCCTAACAACAAACAACACTAAACCCCTAACAAGAAACTAACCTAACCCCGTAACAACAAACAACCCTAACCCCCTAACAACAAACAACCTTAAACCCCTAACAACAAACAACCCTAAACATCTAACAAGAAACAACACTAACACCCTAACAACAAAAACCACTAAACCCCAACAAGAAACAACACTAAACCCCTAACAACAAACACTAACCCCCTAACAACAAACAACACTAAACCCCTAACAAGAAACTAACCTAACCCCGTAACAACAAACAACCCTAACCTCCTAACAACAAACAACCTTAAACCCCTAACAACAAACAACCCTAAACCCCTATCAACAAACAACACTAACACCCTAACAACAAAAACCACTAAACCCCAACAAGAAACAACACTAAACCCCTAACAACAAACACTAACCCCCTAACAACAAACAACACTAAACCCCTAACAAGCAACTTACCTAACCCCGTAACAACAAACAACCCTAACCTCCTAACAGCAAACAACCTTAAACCCCTAACAACAAACAACCCTAAACCCCTAACAACAAACAACACTAACACCCTAACAACAAAAACCACTAAACCCCAAAAAGAAACAACCCTAAACCCCTAACAGCAAACACTAACCCCCTAACAACAAACAACACTAAACCCCTTACAAGAAAATAACATAACCCTGTAGCAACAAACAACCCTAACCTCCTAACAACAAACAACCTTATACCCCTAACAACAAACAACCCTAAACCCCTAACAACAAAAAACACTAACACCCTAACAACAAAAAACACTAAACCCCAACAAGAAAAAACACTAAACCCCTAAAAACAAACACTAACCCCCTAACAACAAACAACACTAAACCCCTAACAAGAAACTAACCTAAACCCGTAACAACAAACAACCCTAATCTCCTAACAACAAACAACCTTAAGCCCCTAACAACAAACAACCCTAAACCCCTAACAACAAACAACACTAACACCCTAACAACCAACAACGCACACCCCCTATCCACAAAGAACACTAACACCCTAACCACAAACAACACTAACCCCCTAAGAACAAACAACACTAACCCCCTAACAACAAAAAACACTAACACCCTAACAACAAAAACTACTAAACCCCAACAAGAAACAACCCTAAACCCCTAACAACAAACACTAACCCCCTAACAACAAACAACACTAAACCCCTAACAAGAAACTAACCTAAACCCGTAACAACAAACAACCCTAACCTCCTAACAACAAACAACCTTCAACCCCTAACAACAAACAACCCTAAACCCCTAACAACAAACAACACTAACACCCTAACAACAAAAACCACTAAACCCCAACAAGAAACAACACTAAACCCCTAACAACAAACACTAACCCCCTAACAACAAACAACACTAAACCCCTAACAAGAAACTAACCTAACCCTGTAACAACAAACAACCCTAACCTCCTAACAACAAACAACCCTAACCCCCTAACAAACAACAACACTAAGCCCCTAACCACAAACAACACTAACACCCTAACAACTAAAACTACTAAACCCCAACAAGAAAGAACCCTAAACCCCTAACAACAAACACTAACCCCCTAACAACAAACAACACTAAACCCCTAACAAGAAACTAACCTAACCCCGTAACAACAAACAACCCTAACCCCCTAACAACAAACAACCTTAAACCCCTAACAACAAACAACCCTAAACCCCTAACAACAAACAACACTAACACCCTAACAACAAAAACCACTAAACCCCAACAAGAAACAACACTTACCCCTAACAACAAACACTAACCTCCTAACAACAAACAACACTATACCCCTAACAAGAAACTAACCTAACTCTGTAACAACAAACAACCCTAACCTCCTAACAACAAACAACCTTAACCCCCTAACAACAAACAACCCTAAACCCCTAACAACAAACAATCCTAACCCCCTAACAACCAACAACGCACACCCCCTAACCACAAACAACACTAACACCCTAACCACAAACAACACTAACCCCGTAAGAACAAACAACACTAACCCCCTAACAACAAACAACACTAACACCCTAACAACAAAAACTACTAAACCCCAACAAGAAACAGCCCTAAACCCCTAACAACAAACACTAACCCCCTAACAACAAACAACACTAAACCCCTAACAAGAAACTAACCTAACCCCGTAACAACAAACAACCCTAACCTCCTAACAACAAACAACCTTAAACCCCTAACAACAAACAACCCTAAACCCCTATCAACAAACAACACTAACACCCTAACAACAAAAACCACTAAACCCCAACAAGAAACAACACTAAACCCCTAACAACAAACACTAACCCCCTAACAACAAACAACACTAAACCCCTAACAAGAAACTAACCTCACCCTGTAACAACAAACAACCCTAACCTCCTAACAACAAACAACCTTAACCCCTTAACAACAAACAACCCTAAACCCCTAACAACAAACAATCCTAACCCCCTAACAACCAATAACGCTCATCCTCTAACCACAAACAACACTAACACCCTAACCACAAACAACACAAACCCCGTAAGAACAAACAACACTAACCCCCTAACAACAAACAACACTAACACCCTAACAACAAAAACTACTAAACCCCAACAAGAAAAAACCCTAAACCCCTAACAACAAACACTAACCCCCTAACAACAAACAACACTAAACCCCTAACAAGAAACTAACATAACTCCGTAACAACAAACAACCCTAACCTCCTAACAACAAACAACCCTAAAACCCTAACAACAAACAACCCTAACCTTCTAACAACAAACAACCCTAACCCCCTAACAAACAACAACACTAACCCCCTAACCACAAACAACACTAACACCTTAACAACAAAAACTACTAAAAAACAACAAGAAACAACCCTAAAGCCCTAACAACAAACACTAACCCCCTAACAACAAACAACACTAAACCCCTAACAAGAAACTAACCTAACCCCGTAACAACAAACAACCCTAACCTCCTAACAACAAACAACCTTAAACCCCTAACAACAAAAAACCCTAAACCCCTAACAACAAACAACACTAACACCCTAACAACAAAAACCACTAAACCCCAACAACAAACAACCCTAACCCCCTAACAAACAACAACACTAACCCCCTAACCACAAACAACACTAACACCCTAACAAGAAAAACTACTAAACTCCAACAAGAAACAACCTTAAACCCCTAACAACAAACACTAACCCCCTAACAACAAACAACCCTAAACACCTAACAACAAACAACACTAACACCCTAACAATAAAAACCACTAAACCCCAACAAGAAACAACACTAAACCCGTAACAACAAACACTAACCCCCTAACAACAAACAACACTAAACCGCTAACAAGAAACTAACCTAACAATGTAACAACAAACAACCCTAACATCCTAACAACAAACATCCTTAACCCCCTAACAACAAACAACCCTACACCCCTAACAACAAACAATCCTAACCCCCTAACAACCAACAACGCACACCCCCTAACCACAAACAACACTAACACCCTAACCACAAACAACACTAACCCCGTAAGAACAAACTACACTAACGCCCTAACAACAAACAAAACTAACACCCTAAGAACAAAAACTACTAAACCCCAACAAGAAACAACCCTAAACCCCTAACAACAAACACTAACCCCCTAACAACAAACAACACTAAACCCCTAACAAGAAACTAACCTAACCCCGTAACAACAAACAACCCTAACCTCCTAACAACAAACAACCTTAAACCCCTAACAACAAACAACCCTAAACCCCTAACAACAAACAACACTAACACCCTAACAACAAAAACCACTAAACCCCAACAAGAAACAACACTAAACCCCTAACAACAAACACTAACCCCCTAACAACAAACAACACTAAACCCCTAACAAGAAACTAACCTAACCCTGTAACAACAAACAACCCTAACCTCCTAACAAAAAACAACCCTAACCCCCTAACAAACAACAACACTAACCCCCTAACCACAAACAACACTAACACCCTAACAACAAAAACTACTAAACCCCAACAAGAAACAACCCTAAACCCCTAACAACAAACACTAACCCCCTAACAACAAACAACACTAAACCCCTAACAAGAAACTAACCTAACCCCGTAACAACAAACAACCCTAACCCCCTAACAACAAACAACCTTAAACCCCTAACAACAAACAACCCTAAACATCTAACAAGAAACAACACTAACACCCTAACAACAAAAACCACTAAACCCCAACAAGAAACAACACTAAACCCCTAACAACAAACACTAACCCCCTAACAACAAACAACACTAAACCCCTAACAAGAAACTAACCTAACCCCGTAACAACAAACAACCCTAACCTCCTAACAACAAACAACCTTAAACCCCTAACAACAAACAACCCTAAACCCCTATCAACAAACAACACTAACACCCTAACAACAAAAACCACTAAACCCCAACAAGAAACAACACTAAACCCCTAACAACAAACACTAACCCCCTAACAACAAACAACACTAAACCCCTAACAAGCAACTTACCTAACCCCGTAACAACAAACAACCCTAACCTCCTAACAGCAAACAACCTTAAACCCCTAACAACAAACAACCCTAAACCCCTAACAACAAACAACACTAACACCCTAACAACAAAAACCACTAAACCCCAAGAAGAAACAACCCTAAACCCCTAACAACAAACACTAACCCCCTAACAACAAACAACACTAAACCCCTAACAAGAAACTAACCTAAACCCGTAACAACAAACAACCCTAATCTCCTAACAACAAACAACCTTAAGCCCCTAACAACAAACAACCCTAAACCCCTAACAACAAACAATCCTAACCCCCTAACAACCAACAACGCACACCCCCTATCCACAAAGAACACTAACACCCTAACCACAAACAACACTAACCCCCTAAGAACAAACAACACTAACCCCCTAACAACAAACAACACTAACACCCTAACAACAAAAACTACTAAACCCCAACAAGAAACAACCCTAAACCCCTAACAACAAACACTAACCCCCTAACAACAAACAACACTAAACCCCTAACAAGAAACTAACCTAAACCCGTAACAACAAACAACCCTAACCTCCTAACAACAAACAACCTTCAACCCCTAACAACAAACAACCCTAAACCCCTAACAACAAACAACACTAACACCCTAACAACAAAAACCACTAAACCCCAACAAGAAACAACACTAAACCCCTAACAACAAACACTAACCCCCTAACAACAAACAACACTAAACCCCTAACAAGAAACTAACCTAACCCTGTAACAACAAACAACCCTAACCTCCTAACAACAAACAACCCTAACCCCCTAACAAACAACAACACTAAGCCCCTAACCACAAACAACACTAACACCCTAACAACTAAAACTACTAAACCCCAACAAGAAACAACCCTAAACCCCTAACAACAAACACTAACCCCCTAACAACAAACAACACTAAACCCCTAACAAGAAACTAACCTAACCCCGTAACAACAAACAACCCTAACCCCCTAACAACAAACAACCTTAAACCCCTAACAACAAACAACCCTAAACCCCTAACAAGAAACAACACTAACACCCTAACAACAAAAACCACTAAACCCCAACAAGAAACAACACTTACCCCTAACAACAAACACTAACCTCCTAACAACAAACAACACTAAACCCCTAACAAGAAACTAACCTAACTCTGTAACAACAAACAACCCTAACCTCCTAACAACAAACAACCTTAACCCCCTAACAACAAACAACCCTAAACCCCTAACAACAAACAATCCTAACCCCCTAACAACCAACAACGCACACCCCCTAACCACAAACAACACTAACACCCTAACCACAAACAACACTAACCCCGTAAGAACAAACAACACTAACCCCCTAACAACAAACAACACTAACACCCTAACAACAAAAACTACTAAACCCCAACAAGAAACAGCCCTAAACCCCTAACAACAAACACTAACCCCCTAACAACAAACAACACTAAACCCCTAACAAGAAACTAACCTAACCACGTAACAACAAATAACCCTAACCTCCTAACAACAAACAACCTTAAACCCCTAACAACAAACAACCCTAAACCCCTATCAACAAACAACACTAACACGCTAACAACAAAAACCACTAAACCCCAACAAGAAACAACACTAAACCCCTAACAACAAACACTAACCCCCTAACAACAAACAACACTAAACCCCTAACAAGAAACTAACCTAACCCTGTAACAACAAACAACCCTAACCACCTAACAACAAACAACCTTAACCCCTTAACAACAAACAACCCTAAACCTCTAACAACAAACAATCCTAACCCCCTAACAACCAATAACGCTCATCCTCTAACCACAAACAACACTAACACCCTAACCACAAACAACACAAACCCCGTAAGAACAAACAACACTAACCCCCTAACAACAAACAACACTAACACCCTAACAACAAAAACTACTAAACCCCAACAAGAAAAAACCCTAAACCCCTAACAACAAACACTAACCCCCTAACAACAAACAACACTAAACCCCTAACAAGAAACTAACATAACTCCGTAACAACAAACAACCCTAACCTCCTAACAACAAACAACCCTAAACCCCTAACAACAAACAACCCTAACCTTCTAACAACAAACAACCCTAACCCCCTAACAAACAACAACACTAACCCCCTAACAACAAACAACACTAAACCCCTAACAAGAAACTAACCTAAACCCGTAACAACAAACAACCCTAATCTCCTAACAACAAACAACCTTAAGCCCCTAACAACAAACAACCCTAAACCCCTAACAACAAACAATCCTAACCCCCTAACAACCAACAACGCACACCCCCTATCCACAAAGAACACTAACACCCTAACCACAAACAACACTAACCCCGTAAGAACAAACAACACTAACCCCCTAACAACAAACAACACTAATACCCTAACAACAAAAACTACTAAACCCCAACAAGAAACAACCCTAAACCCCTAACAACAAACACTAACCCTCTAACAACAAACAACACTAAACCCCTAACAAGAAACTAACCTAAACCCGTAACAACAAACAACCCTAACCTCCTAACAACAAACAACCTTCAACCCCTAACAACAAACAACCCTAAACCCCTAACAACAAACAACACTAACACCCTAACAACAAAAACCACTAAACCCCAACAAGAAACAACACTAAACCCCTAACAACAAACACTAACCCCCTAACAACAAACAACACTAAACCCCTAACAAGAAACTAACCTAACCCTGTAACAACAAACAACCCTAACCTCCTAACAACAAACAACCCTAACCCCCTAACAAACAACAACACTAAGCCCCTAACCACAAACAACACTAACACCCTAACAACTAAAACTACTAAACCCCAACAAGAAAGAACCCTAAACTCCTAACAACAAACACTAACCCCCTAACAACAAACAACACTAAACCCCTAACAAGAAACTAACCTAACCCCGTAACAACAAACAACCCTAACCCCCTAACAACAAACAACCTTAAACCCCTAACAACAAACAACCCTAAACCCCTAACAACAAACAACACTAACACCCTAACAACAAAAACCACTAAACCCCAACAAGAAACAACACTTACCCCTAACAACAAACACTAACCTCCTAACAACAAACAACACTATACCCCTAACAAGAAACTAACCTAACTCTGTAACAACAAACAACCCTAACCTCCTAACAACAAACAACCTTAACCCCCTAACAACAAACAACCCTAAACCCCTAACAACAAACAATCCTAACCCCCTAACAACCAACAACGCACACCCCCTAACCACAAACAACACTAACACCCTAACCACAAACAACACTAACCCCGTAAGAACAAACAACACTAACCCCCTAACAACAAACAACACTAACACCCTAACAACAAAAACTACTAAACCCCAACAAGAAACAGCCCTAAACCCCTAACAACAAACACTAACCCCCTAACAACAAACAACACTAAACCCCTAACAAGAAACTAACCTAACCCCGTAACAACAAACAACCCTAACCTCCTAACAACAAACAACCTTAAACCCCTAACAACAAACAACCCTAAACCCCTATCAACAAACAACACTAACACCCTAACAACAAAAACCACTAAACCCCAACAAGAAACAACACTAAACCCCTAACAACAAACACTAACCCCCTAACAACAAACAACACTAAACCCCTAACAAGAAACTAACCTCACCCTGTAACAACAAACAACCCTAACCTCCTAACAACAAACAACCTTAACCCCTTAACAACAAACAACCCTAAACCCCTAACAACAAACAATCCTAACCCCCTAACAACCAATAACGCTCATCCTCTAACCACAAACAACACTAACACCCTAACCACAAACAACACAAACCCCGTAAGAACAAACAACACTAACCCCCTAACAACAAACAACACTAACACCCTAACAACAAAAACTACTAAACCCCAACAAGAAAAAACCCTAAACCCCTAACAACAAACACTAACCCCCTAACAACAAACAACACTAAACCCCTAACAAGAAACTAACATAACTCCGTAACAACAAACAACCCTAACCTCCTAACAACAAACAACCCTAAACCCCTAACAACAAACAACCCTAACCTTCTAACAACAAACAACCCTAACCCCCTAACAAACAACAACACTAACCCCCTAACCACAAACAACACTAACACCTTAACAACAAAAACTACTAAAAAACAACAAGAAACAACCCTAAAGCCCTAACAACAAACACTAACCCCCTAACAACAAACAACACTAAACCCCTAACAAGAAACTAACCTAACCCCGTAACAACAAACAACCCTAACCTCCTAACAACAAACAACCTTAAACCCCTAACAACAAAAAACCCTAAACCCCTAACAACAAACAACACTAACACCCTAACAACAAAAACCACTAAACCCCAACAACAAACAACCCTAACCCCCTAACAAACAACAACACTAACCCCCTAACCACAAACAACACTAACACCCTAACAAGAAAAACTACTAAACTCCAACAAGAAACAACCTTAAACCCCTAACAACAAACACTAACCCCCTAACAACAAACAACCCTAAACACCTAACAACAAACAACACTAACACCCTAACAATAAAAACCACTAAACCCCAACAAGAAACAACACTAAACCCGTAACAACAAACACTAACCCCCTAACAACAAACAACACTAAACCGCTAACAAGAAACTAACCTAACAATGTAACAACAAACAACCCTAACATCCTAACAACAAACATCCTTAACCCCCTAACAACAAACAACCCTACACCCCTAACAACAAACAATCCTAACCCCCTAACAACCAACAACGCACACCCCCTAACCACAAACAACACTAACACCCTAACCACAAACAACACTAACCCCGTAAGAACAAACTACACTAACGCCCTAACAACAAACAAAACTAACACCCTAAGAACAAAAACTACTAAACCCCAACAAGAAACAACCCTAAACCCCTAACAACAAACACTAACCCCCTAACAACAAACAACACTAAACCCCTAACAAGAAACTAACCTAACCCCGTAACAACAAACAACCCTAACCTCCTAACAACAAACAACCTTAAACCCCTAACAACAAACAACCCTAAACCCCTAACAACAAACAACACTAACACCCTAACAACAAAAACCACTAAACCCCAACAAGAAACAACACTAAACCCCTAACAACAAACACTAACCCCCTAACAACAAACAACACTAAACCCCTAACAAGAAACTAACCTAACCCTGTAACAACAAACAACCCTAACCTCCTAACAAAAAACAACCCTAACCCCCTAACAAACAACAACACTAACCCCCTAACCACAAACAACACTAACACCCTAACAACAAAAACTACTAAACCCCAACAAGAAACAACCCGAAACCCCTAACAACAAACACTAACCCCCTAACAACAAACAACACTAAACCCCTAACAAGAAACTAACCTAACCCCGTAACAACAAACAACCCTAACCCCCTAACAACAAACAACCTTAAACCCCTAACAACAAACAACCCTAAACATCTAACAAGAAACAACACTAACACCCTAACAACAAAAACCACTAAACCCCAACAAGAAACAACACTAAACCCCTAACAACAAACACTAACCCCCTAACAACAAACAACACTAAACCCCTAACAAGAAACTAACCTAACCCCGTAACAACAAACAACCCTAACCTCCTAACAACAAACAACCTTAAACCCCTAACAACAAACAACCCTAAACCCCTATCAACAAACAACACTAACACCCTAACAACAAAAACTACTAAACCCCAACAAGAAACAACCCTAAACCCCTAACAACAAACACTAACCCCCTAACAACAAACAACACTAAACCCCTAACAAGAAACTAACCTAAACCCGTAACAACAAACAACCCTAACCTCCTAACAACAAACAACCTTCAACCCCTAACAACAAACAACCCTAAACCCCTAACAACAAACAACACTAACACCCTAACAACAAAAACCACTAAACCCCAACAAGAAACAACACTAAACCCCTAACAACAAACACTAACCCCCTAACAACAAACAACACTAAACCCCTAACAAGAAACTAACCTAACCCTGTAACAACAAACAACCCTAACCTCCTAACAACAAACAACCCTAACCCCCTAACAAACAACAACACTAAGCCCCTAACCACAAACAACACTAACACCCTAACAACTAAAACTACTAAACCCCAACAAGAAACAACCCTAAACCCCTAACAACAAACACTAACCCCCTAACAACAAACAACACTAAACCCCTAACAAGAAACTAACCTAACCCCGTAACAACAAACAACCCTAACCCCCTAACAACAAACAACCTTAAACCCCTAACAACAAACAACCCTAAACCCCTAACAAGAAACAACACTAACACCCTAACAACAAAAACCACTAAACCCCAACAAGAAACAACACTTACCCCTAACAACAAACACTAACCTCCTAACAACAAACAACACTAAACCCCTAACAAGAAACTAACCTAACTCTGTAACAACAAACAACCCTAACCTCCTAACAACAAACAACCTTAACCCCCTAACAACAAACAACCCTAAACCCCTAACAACAAACAATCCTAACCCCCTAACAACCAACAACGCACACCCCCTAACCACAAACAACACTAACACCCTAACCACAAACAACACTAACCCCGTAAGAACAAACAACACTAACCCCCTAACAACAAACAACACTAACACCCTAACAACAAAAACTACTAAACCCCAACAAGAAACAGCCCTAAACCCCTAACAACAAACACTAACCCCCTAACAACAAACAACACTAAACCCCTAACAAGAAACTAACCTAACCCCGTAACAACAAATAACCCTAACCTCCTAACAACAAACAACCTTAAACCCCTAACAACAAACAACCCTAAACCCCTATCAACAAACAACACTAACACGCTAACAACAAAAACCACTAAACCCCAACAAGAAACAACACTAAACCCCTAACAACAAACACTAACCCCCTAACAACAAACAACACTAAACCCCTAACAAGAAACTAACCTAACCCTGTAACAACAAACAACCCTAACCACCTAACAACAAACAACCTTAACCCCTTAACAACAAACAACCCTAAACCTCTAACAACAAACAATCCTAACCCCCTAACAACCAATAACGCTCATCCTCTAACCAGAAACAACACTAACACCCTAACCACAAACAACACAAACCCCGTAAGAACAAACAACACTAACCCCCTAACAACAAACAACACTAACACCCTAACAACAAAAACTACTAAACCCCAACAAGAAAAAACCCTAAACCCCTAACAACAAACACTAACCCCCTAACAACAAACAACACTAAACCCCTAACAAGAAACTAACATAACTCCGTAACAACAAACAACCCTAACCTCCTAACAACAAACAACCCTAAACCCCTAACAACAAACAACCCTAACCTTCTAACAACAAACAACCCTAACCCCCTAACAAACAACAACACTAACCCCCTAACAACAAACAACACTAAACCCCTAACAAGAAACTAACCTAAACCCGTAACAACAAACAACCCTAATCTCCTAACAACAAACAACCTTAAGCCCCTAACAACAAACAACCCTAAACCCCTAACAACAAACAATCCTAACCCCCTAACAACCAACAACGCACACCCCCTATCCACAAAGAACACTAACACCCTAACCACAAACAACACTAACCCCCTAAGAACAAACAACACTAACCCCCTAACAACAAACAACACTAACACCCTAACAACAAAAACTACTAAACCCCAACAAGAAACAACCCTAAACCCCTAACAACAAACACTAACCCTCTAACAACAAACAACACTAAACCCCTAACAAGAAACTAACCTAAACCCGTAACAACAAACAACCCTAACCTCCTAACAACAAACAACCTTCAACCCCTAACAACAAACAACCCTAAACCCCTAACAACAAACAACACTAACACCCTAACAACAAAAACCACTAAACCCCAACAAGAAACAACACTAAACCCCTAACAACAAACACTAACCCCCTAACAACAAACAACACTAAACCCCTAACAAGAAACTAACCTAACCCTGTAACAACAAACAACCCTAACCTCCTAACAACAAACAACCCTAACCCCCTAACAAACAACAACACTAAGCCCCTAACCACAAACAACACTAACACCCTAACAACTAAAACTACTAAACCCCAACAAGAAACAACCCTAAACCCCTAACAACAAACACTAACCCCCTAACAACAAACAACACTAAACCCCTAACAAGAAACTAACCTAACCCCGTAACAACAAACAACCCTAACCCCCTAACAACAAACAACCTTAAACCCCTAACAACAAACAACCCTAAACCCCTAACAAGAAACAACACTAACACCCTAACAACAAAAACCACTAAACCCCAACAAGAAACAACACTTACCCCTAACAACAAACACTAACCTCCTAACAACAAACAACACTAAACCCCTAACAAGAAACTAACCTAACTCTGTAACAACAAACAACCCTAACCTCCTAACAACAAACAACCTTAACCGCCTAACAACAAACAACCCTAAACCCCTAACAACAAACAATCCTAACCCCCTAACAACCAACAACGCACACCCCCTAACCACAAACAACACTAACACCCTAACCACAAACAACACTAACCCCGTAAGAACAAACAACACTAACCCCCTAACAACAAACAACACTAACACCCTAACAACAAAAACTACTAAACCCCAACAAGAAACAGCCCTAAACCCCTAACAACAAACACTAACCCCCTAACAACAAACAACACTAAACCCCTAACAAGAAACTAACCTAACCCCGTAACAACAAATAACCCTAACCTCCTAACAACAAACAACCTTAAACCCCTAACAACAAACAACCCTAAACCCCTATCAACAAACAACACTAACACGCTAACAACAAAAACCACTAAACCCCAACAAGAAACAACACTAAACCCCTAACAACAAACACTAACCCCCTAACAACAAACAACACTAAACCCCTAACAAGAAACTAACCTAACCCTGTAACAACAAACAACCCTAACCACCTAACAACAAACAACCTTAACCCCTTAACAACAAACAACCCTAAACCTCTAACAACAAACAATCCTAACCCCCTAACAACCAATAACGCTCATCCTCTAACCACAAACAACACTAACACCCTAACCACAAACAACACAAACCCCGTAAGAACAAACAACACTAACCCCCTAACAACAAACAACACTAACACCCTAACAACAAAAACTACTAAACCCCAACAAGAAAAAACCCTAAACCCCTAACAACAAACACTAACCCCCTAACAACAAACAACACTAAACCCCTAACAAGAAACTAACATAACTCCGTAACAACAAACAACCCTAACCTCCTAACAACAAACAACCCTAAACCCCTAACAACAAACAACCCTAACCTTCTAACAACAAACAACCCTAACCCCCTAACAAACAACAACACTAACCCCCTAACAACAAACAACACTAAACCCCTAACAAGAAACTAACCTAAACCCGTAACAACAAACAACCCTAATCTCCTAACAACAAACAACCTTAAGCCCCTAACAACAAACAACCCTAAACCCCTAACAACAAACAATCCTAACCCCCTAACAACCAACAACGCACACCCCCTATCCACAAAGAACACTAACACCCTAACCACAAACAACACTAA
The DNA here is from genome assembly GCF_030014295.1 of Loxodonta africana. Classification (NCBI taxonomy): domain Eukaryota; kingdom Metazoa; phylum Chordata; class Mammalia; order Proboscidea; family Elephantidae; genus Loxodonta; species Loxodonta africana. Next base: position 425,180 of record NW_026974830.1, on the reverse strand, counting down.
CCCCCTAAGAACAAACAACACTAACCCCCTAACAACAAACAACACTAACACCCTAACAACAAAAACTACTAAACCCCAACAAGAAACAACCCTAAACCCCTAACAACAAACACTAACCCTCTAACAACAAACAACACTAAACCCCTAACAAGAAACTAACCTAAACCCGTAACAACAAACAACCCTAACCTCCTAACAACAAACAACCTTCAACCCCTAACAACAAACAACCCTAAACCCCTAACAACAAACAACACTAACACCCTAACAACAAAAACCACTAAACCCCAACAAGAAACAACACTAAACCCCTAACAACAAACACTAACCCCCTAACAACAAACAACACTAAACCCCTAACAAGAAACTAACCTAACCCTGTAACAACAAACAACCCTAACCTCCTAACAACAAACAACCCTAACCCCCTAACAAACAACAACACTAAGCCCCTAACCACAAACAACACTAACACCCTAACAACTAAAACTACTAAACCCCAACAAGAAACAACCCTAAACCCCTAACAACAAACACTAACCCCCTAACAACAAACAACACTAAACCCCTAACAAGAAACTAACCTAACCCCGTAACAACAAACAACCCTAACCCCCTAACAACAAACAACCTTAAACCCCTAACAACAAACAACCCTAAACCCCTAACAAGAAACAACACTAACACCCTAACAACAAAAACCACTAAACCCCAACAAGAAACAACACTTACCCCTAACAACAAACACTAACCTCCTAACAACAAACAACACTAAACCCCTAACAAGAAACTAACCTAACTCTGTAACAACAAACAACCCTAACCTCCTAACAACAAACAACCTTAACCCCCTAACAACAAACAACCCTAAACCCCTAACAACAAACAATCCTAACCCCCTAACAACCAACAACGCACACCCCCTAACCACAAACAACACTAACACCCTAACCACAAACAACACTAACCCCGTAAGAACAAACAACACTAACCCCCTAACAACAAACAACACTAACACCCTAACAACAAAAACTACTAAACCCCAACAAGAAACAGCCCTAAACCCCTAACAACAAACACTAACCCCCTAACAACAAACAACACTAAACCCCTAACAAGAAACTAACCTAACCCCGTAACAACAAATAACCCTAACCTCCTAACAACAAACAACCTTAAACCCCTAACAACAAACAACCCTAAACCCCTATCAACAAACAACAGTAACACGCTAACAACAAAAACCACTAAACCCCAACAAGAAACAACACTAAACCCGTAACAACAAACACTAACCCCCTAACAACAAACAACACTAAACCCCTAACAAGAAACTAACCTAACCCTGTAACAACAAACAACCCTAACCTCCTAACAACAAACAACCTTAACCCCTTAACAACAAACAACCCTAAACCTCTAACAACAAACAATCCTAACCCCCTAACAACCAATAACGCTCATCCTCGAACCACAAACAACACTAACACCCTAACCACAAACAACACAAACCCCGTAAGAACAAACAACACTAACCCCCTAACAACAAACAACACTAACACCCTAACAACAAAAACTACTAAACCCCAACAAGAAAAAACCCTAAACCCCTAACAACAAACACTAACCCCCTAACAACAAACAACACTAAACCCCTAACAAGAAACTAACATAACTCCGTAACAACAAACAACCCTAACCTCCTAACAACAAACAACCCTAAACCCCTAACAACAAACAACCCTAACCTTCTAACAACAAACAACCCTAACCCCCTAACAAACAACAACACTAACCCCCTAACCACAAACAACACTAACACCTTAACAACAAAAACTACTAAAAAACAACAAGAAGCAACCCTAAAGCCCTAACAACAAACACTAACCCCCTAACAACAAACAACACTAAACCCCTAACAAGAAACTAACCTAACCCCGTAACAACAAACAACCCTAACCTACTAACAACAAACAACCTTAAACCCCTAACAACAAAAAACCCTAAACCCCTAACAACAAACAACACTAACACCCTAACAACAAAAACCACTAAACCCCAACAACAAACAACCCTAACCCCCTAACAAACAACAACACTAACCCCCTAACCACAAACAACACTAACACCCTAACAAGAAAAACTACTAAACTCCAACAAGAAACAACCTTAAACCCCTAACAACAAACACTAACCCCCTAACAACAAACAACCCTAAACACCTAACAACAAACAACACTAACACCCTAACAATAAAAACCACTAAACCCCAACAAGAAACAACACTAAACCCGTAACAACAAACACTAACCCACTAACAACAAACAACACTAAACCGCTAACAAGAAACTAACCTAACAATGTAACAACAAACAACCCTAACATCCTAACAACAAACATCCTTAACCCCCTAACAACAAACAACCCTACACCCCTAACAACAAACAATCCTAACCCCCTAACAACCAACAACGCACACCCCCTAACCACAAACAACACTAACACCCTAACCACAAACAACACTAACACCCTAACAACAAAAACTACTAAACCCCAACAAGAAACAACCCTAAACCCCTAACAACAAACACTAACCCCCTAACAACAAACAACACTAAACCCCTAACAAGAAACTAACCTAACCCCGTAACAACAAACAACCCTAACCCCCTAACAACAAACAACCTTAAACCCCTAACAACAAACAACCCTAAACATCTAACAAGAAACAACACTAACACCCTAACAACAAAAACCACTAAACCCCAACAAGAAACAACACTAAACCCCTAACAACAAACACTAACCCCCTAACAACAAACAACACTAAACCCCTAACAAGAAACTAACCTAACCCCGTAACAACAAACAACCCTAACCTCCTAACAACAAACAACCTTAAACCCCTAACAACAAACAACCCTACACCCCTATCAACAAACAACACTAACACCCTAACAACAAAAACCACTAAACCCCAACAAGAAACAACACTAAACCCCTAACAACAAACACTAACCCCCTAACAACAAACAACACTAAACCCCTAACAAGAAACTAACCTAACCCTGTAACAACAAACAACCCTAACCTCCTAACTACAAACAACCTTAACCCCCTAACAACAAACAACCCTAAACCCCTAACAACAAACAATCCTAACCCCCTAACAACCAATAACGCTCATCCTCTAACCACAAACAACACTAACACCCTAACCACAAACAACACAAACCCCGTAAGAACAAACAACACTAACCCCCTAACAACAAACAACACTAACACCCTAACAACAAAAACTACTAAACCCCAACAAGAAAAAACCCTAAACCCCTAACAACAAACACTAAACCCCTAACAAGAAACTAACATAACTCCGTAACAACAAACAACCCTAACCTCCCAACAACAAACAACCCTAAACCCCTAACAACAAACAACCCTAACCTTCTAACAACAAACAACCCTAACCCCCTAACAAACAACAACACTAACCCCCTAACCACAAACAACACTAACACCCTAACAACAAAAACTACTAAAAAACAACAAGAAACAACCCTAAAGCCCTAACAACAAACACTAACCCCCTAACAACAAACAACACTAAACCCCTAACAAGAAACTAACCTAACCCCGTAACAACAAACAACCCTAACCTCCTAACAACAAACAACCTTAAACCCCTAACAACAAAAAACCCTAAACCCCTAACAACAAACAACACTAACACCCTAACAACAAAAACCACTAAACCCCAACAACAAACAACCCTAACCCCCTAACAAACAACAACACTAACCCCCTAACCACAAACAACACTAACACCCTAACAAGAAAAACTACTAAACTCCAACAAGAAACAACCTTAAACCCCTAAGAACAAACACTAACCCCCTAACAACAAACAACCCTAAACACCTAACAACAAACAACACTAACACCCTAACAATAAAAACCACTAAACCCCAACAAGAAACAACACTAAACCCGTAACAACAAACACTAACCCCCTAACAACAAATAACACTAAACCCCTAACAAGAAACTAACCTAACAATGTAACAACAAACAACCCTAACATCCTAACAAACATCCTTAACCCCCTAACAACAAACAACCCTAAACCCCTAACAACAAAAAATCCTAACCCCCTAACAACCAACAACGCACACCCCCTAACCACAAACAACACTAACACCCTAACCACAAACAACACTAACCCCGTAAGAACAAACTACACTAACGCCCTAACAACAAACAAAACTAACACCCTAACAACAAAAACTACTAAACCCCAACAAGAAACAACCCTAAACCCCTAACAACAAACACTAATCCCCTAACAACAAACAACCCTAAACCCCTAACAACAAACAACCCTAAACCCCTAACAACAAACAACACTAACACCCTAACAACAAAAACCACTAAACCCCAACAAGGAACAACACTAAACCCCTAACAACAAACACTAACCCCCTAACAACAAACAACACTAAACCCCTAACAAGAAACTAACCTAACCCTGTAACAACAAACAACCCTAACCTCCTAACAAAAAACAACTTTAACCCCCTAACAAACAACAACACTAACCCCCTAACCACAAACAACACTAACACCCTAACAACAAAAACTACTAAACCCCAACAAGAAACAGCCCTAAACCCCTAACAACAAACACTAACCCCCTAACAACAAAAAACACTAAACCCCTAACAAGAAACTAACCTAACCCCGTAACAACAAACATCCCTAACCTCCTAACAACAAACAACCTTAACCCCCTAACAACAAACAACCCTAAACCCCTAACAACAAACCATCCTAACCCCCTAACAACCAACAACGCACACCCCCTACCCACAAACAACACTAACACCCTAACCACAAACAACACTAACCCCGTAAGAACAAACAACACTAACCCCCTAACAACAAACAACACTAACACCCTAACAACAAAAACTACTAAACCCCAACAAGAAACAACCCTAAACCCCTAACAACAAACACTAACCCCCTAACAACAAACAACACTAAACCCCTAACAAGAAACTAACCTAACCCCGTAACAACAAACAACCCTAACCTCCTAACAACAAACAACCTTAAACCCCTAACAACAAACAACCCTAAACCCCTAACAACAAACAACACTAACACACTAACAACAAAAAACACTAAACCCCAACAAGAAACAACACTAAACCCCTAACAACAAACACTAACCCCCTAACAACAAACAACACTAAACCCCTAACAAGAAACTAACCTAACCCTGTAACAACAAACAACCCTAACCTCCTAACAACAAATAACCCTAACCCCCTAACAAACAACAACACTAACCCCCTAACCACAAACAACACTAACACCCTTACAACAAAAACTACTAAACCCCAACAAGAAACAACCCTAAACCCCTAACAACAAACACTAACCCCCTAAGAGCAAACAACACTAAACCCCTAACAAGAAACTAACCTAACCCCCTAACAACCAACAACGCACACCCCCTAACCACAAACAACACTAACACCCTAACCACAAACAACACTAACCCCGTAAGAACAAACTACAGTAACCACCTAACCACAAACAACACTAACACCCTAACAACAAAAACTACTATACCCCAACAAGAAACAACCCTAAACCCCTAACAACAAACACTAACCCCCTAACAACAAAAAACACTAAACCCCTAACAAGAAACTAACCTAACCCCGTAACAACAAACACCCCTAACCTCCTAACAACAAACAACCCTAAACCCCTAACAACAACCCTAACCTTCTAACAACAAACAACCCTAACCCCCTAACAAACAACAACACTAACCCCCTAACCACAAACAACACTAACACCCTAACAACAAAAACTAATAAACCCGAAAAAGAAACAACCCTAAACCCCTAACAACAAACACTAACCCCCTAACAACAAACAACACTAAACCCCTAACAAGAAACTAACCTAACCCTGTAAAAACAAACAACCCTAACCTCCTAACAACAAACAACCCTAACCCCCTAACAAACATCAACACTAACCCCCTAAACACAAACAACACTAACACCCTAACAACAAAAACTACTAAACCCCAACAAGAAACAACCCTAAACCCCTAAAAACAAACACTAACCCCCTAACAACAAACAACACTAAACCCCTAACAAGAAACTAACTTAACCCCGTAACAACAAACAACCCTAACCTCCTAACAGCAAACAACCTTAAACCCCTAACAACAAACAACCCTAAACCCCTAACAACAAACAACACTAACACCCTAACAACAAAAAACACTAAACCCCAACAAGAATCAACACTAAACCCCTAACAACAAACACTAACCCCCTAACAACAAACAACACTAAACCCCTAACAAGAAACTAACCTAACCCTGTAACAACAAACAACCCTAACCTCCTAACAACAAACAACCTTAACCCCCTAACAACAAACAACCCTAAACCCCTAACAACAAACAATCCTAACCCCCTAACAACCAACAACGCTCACCCCCTAACCAGAAACAACACTAACCCCCTAACCACAAACAACACTAACCCCGCAAGAACAAACAACACTAACCCCCTAACAACAAACAACACTAACACCCTAACAACAAAACCCACTAAACCCCAACAAGAAACAACCCTAAACACCTAACAGCAAACAACACTAACCCCCTAACAACAAACAACACTAACACCCTAACAACAAAAACCACTAAACCCCAACAAGAAACAACCCTAAACCCCTAACAACAAACACTACCCCCCTAACAACAAACAACACTAAACCCCAACAAGAAACTAACCTAACCCTGTAACAACAAACAACCCTAACCTCCTAACAACAAACAACCCTAACCCCCTAACAAACACTAACCCCCTAACCACAAACAACACTAACACCCTAACAACAAAAACTACTAAACCCCAACAAGAAACAACCCTAAACCCCTAACAACAAACACTAACCCCCTAACAACAAACAACCCTAAACCCCTAACAGCAAACAACCCTAACCCCCTAACAACAAACAACCCTAAACCCCTAGCAACAAACAACTATAACCCCCTCACAAACAACAACAGCAACCCCCTAACCACAAACAACACTAACACCCTAACAACAAAAACTACTAAACCCCAACAAGGAACAACCCTAAACCCCTAACAACAAACACTAACCCCCTAACAACAAACAACACTAAACCCCTAACAAGAAACTAACCTAACCCCGTAACAACAAACAACCCTAACCTCCTAACAACAAACAACCTTAACCCCCTAAACAACCAACAACAATAACCCCCTAACCACCAACAGCACTAACCCAGTAAAACCAAAAAACACTAACCCCCTAACAACAATCAACACTTATCCCCTAAAAACAAACAACACTAACCCCCAACAAGAAAGAACCCAAATCCTCTAAGAACAAACAACTCTAACCCCCAACAACAAAAAACTCGGAACCCCTAACAACAAGCAACACTAACCCACTAACAACAAACAACCCTAAACCCCTAACAACAAACAACCCTTACCCCCTAACAACCAACAGCACTAACCCCCTAAGGAAAAACACTAACACCCTAACAACAAAACCCATTAAACCCCAACAACAAACAACCCTAAACACCTAACAGCAAACAACACTAACCCCCTAACAACAAACAACACTAACACCCTAACAACAAAGATCCCTAACCCCCTAAAAACAAACAACACTAAGCCCCAACAACAAACAACACTAACCCTCTAACAACAACCCTAATCCCCTAACTACAAACAACACTAACCCACTAACAACAAACAAAACTACCCCCTAAAAAACAACACAAACCCCAAACAACAAACAACTCTCACACCCTAACAACAAACAACACTAACTCCCTAACAACAACAACACTAACCCCGAAAAACGGAAAACACTAACACCCTAACAACAAACACTACTAAACCCCAACTAGGAACAACCCTAACCCCGTAACAACAAACAACACTAACCTCCTAACAACAAACAACCCTAAACCCCTAACATCAAAGAACACTAACACCCTAACAACAAACAACCCTAACGCCCTAACAACCAACAACACTAACCCCCGAAGAGCAAACAACCCTAAACCCTAAAAACCAGAAACACTAACCCACTAACAACAAACAACCCTAACCCACTAAGAACAAACAACTCTAACACCCTAACAACAAACAACCTTAAACCCCTAACAACAAACAACCCTAAACCCTTAACAACAAACAATCCTAACCCCCTAACCACCAACAACACTCACCCCCTAACCACAAAGAACACTAACACCCTAACCACAAACAACACTAACCCCGTAAGAACAAACAACACTAACCCCGTAACAACAAACAACACTAACACCCTAACAACAAAAACCACTAAACCCCAACAAGAAACAACCCTAAACCCCTAACAACAAACACTAACCCCCTAACAACAAACAACACTCAACCCCTAACAAGAAACTAACCTAACCCTGTAACAACAAATAACCCTAACCTCCTAACAACAAACAACCTTAAACCCCTAACAACAAACAACCCTAAACCCCTAACAACAAACAACACTAACACCCTAACAACAAAAAACACTAAACCCCAACAAGAAACAACACTAAACCCCTAACAACAAACACTAACCCCCTAACAACAAACAACACTAAACCCCTAACAAGAAACTAACCTAATCTTGTAAAAACAAACAATCCTAACCTCCTAACAACAAACAACCTTAACCCCCTAACAAACAACAACACTAACCCCCTAAAAACAAACAACACTAACACCCTAACAACAAAAACTACTAAACCCCAACAAGAAACAACCCTAAACCCCTAACAACAAACACTAACCCCCTAACAACAAACAACACTAAACCCCTAACAACAAACAATCCTAACCCCCTAACAACCAACAACGCTCAACCCCTAACCAGAAACAACACTAACACCCTAACCACAAACAACACTAACCCCGTAAGAACAAACAACACTAACCCCTAACAACAAACAACACTAACACCCTAACAACAAAAACCACTAAACCCCAACAAGAAACAACCCTAAACCCCTAACAACAAACACTAACCCCCTAACAACAAACAACACTAAACCCCTAACAAGAAACTAACCTAACCCCATAACTACAAACAACCCTAACCTCCTAACAACAAACAACCTTAAACCCCTAACAACAAACAACCCTAAACCCCTAACAACAAACAACACTAACACCCTAACAACAAAAACCACTAAACCCCAACAAGAAACAACACTAAACCCCTAACAACAAACACTAACCCCCTAACAACAAACAACACCAAACCCCTAACAAGAAACTAAACTAACCCTGTAACAACAAACAGCCCTAACCTCCTAACAACAAACAACCTTAACCCCCTAACAACAAACAACTCTAAACCCCTAACAACAAACAATCCTAACTCCCTAACAACCAACAACGCTCAACCCCTAACCAGAAACAACACTAACACCCTAACCACAAACAACACTAACCCCGTAAGAACAAACAACACTAACCCCTAACAACAAACAACACTAACACCCTAACAACAAAAACCACTACACCCCAACAAGAAACAACCCTAAACCCCTAACAACAAACACTAACCCCCTAACAACAAACACTAAATCCCTAACAAGAAACTAACCTAACCCCGTAACAACAAACAACCCTAACCTCCTAACAACAAACAACCTTAAATCCCTAACAACAAAAAACTCTAAACCCCTAACAACAAACAACACTAACACCCTAACAACAAAAACCACTAAACCCCAACAAGTAACAACACTAAACCCCTAACAACAAACACTAACACCCTAACAACAAACAACACTAAACCCCTAACAAGAAACTAACCTAACCCTGTAACAACAAGCAGCCCTAACCTCCTAACAACAAACAACAATAACCCCCTAATAACAAACAACTCTAAACCCCTAACAACAAACAATTCTAACCCCCTAACAACCAACAACGCTCACCCCCTAACCACAAACAACACTAACACCCTAACCACAAAAACACTAACCCCGTAAGAACAAACAACACTAACCCCCTAACAACAAACAACCTTAAACCCCTAACAACAAACAACACTAAACCCCTAACAACAAACAACACTAACACCCTAACAACAAAAACCACTAAATCCCAACAAGAAACAACTCTAAACCCCTAACAACAAACACTAACCCCCTAACAACAAACAACACTAAACACCTAACAAGAAACTAACCTAACCCTGTAACAACAAACAACCCTAACCTCCTAACAACAAACAACCCTAACCAACTAACAAACAACAACACTAACCCCCTAACCACAAACAACACTAACACCCTGACCACAAACAACACTAACCCCGTAAGAACAAACAACACTAACCCCCTAACCACAAACAACACTAACACCCTAACAACAAAAACTACTAAACCCGAACAAGAAACAACCCTAAACCCCTAACAACAAACACTAAAACCCTAACAACAAACAACACTAAACCCCTAACAAGAAACTAACCTAACCCTGTAACAACAAACAGCCCTAACCTCCTAAAAACAAACCACCTTAACCCCCTAACAACAAACAACCTTAAACCCCTAACAACAAAAAATCCTAACACCCTAACAACCAACAACGCTCACCCCCTAACCACAAACAGCACTAACACCCTAACCACAAACAACACTAACACCCTAACAACAAAAAACACTAACCCCCTAACAACAAACACCACTAACGCCCTAACAATAATCCTAACAACCTAACAACAAACAACACTAACCCCCTAAAAATAAACTACCCTAAACCCCTAACAACAAACAACCCTAACCCCCTAACAACAAACAACCCTAAACCGCTAACAAACAACAACACTAACCCTCTAACCACAAACAACTCTAACACCCTAACAACAAAAACTACTAAACCCCAACAAGAAACAACCCTAAACCCCTAACAACAAACACTAACCCGCTAACAACAAACAACACTAAACCCCTAACAAGAAACTAACCTAACCCCATAACAACAAACAACCCTAACCTCCTAACAACAAACAACCTTAAACCCCTAACAACAAACAACCGTAAACCCCTAACAACAAACAACACTAACACCCTAACAACAAAAACCACTAAACCCCAACAAGAAACAACACTAAACCCCTAACAACAAACACTAACCCCCTAACAACAAACAACACTAAACCCCTAACAAGAAACTAACCTAACCCCGTAACAACAAACAACCCTAACCTCCTAACAACAAACAACCTTAACCCCCTAAACAACCAACAACAATAACCCCCTAACCACCAACAGCACTAACCCAGTAAAACCAAAATAAACTAACCCCCTAACAACAATCAACACTTATCCCCTAAAAACAAACAAAACTAATCCCCAACAAGAAAGAACCCTAATCCTCTAAGAGCAAACAACTCTAACCCCCAACAACAAAAAACTCGGAACACCTAACAACAAGCAACACTAACCCACTAACAACAAACAACCCTAAACCCCTAACAACAAACAACCCTTACCAGCTAACAACGAACAGCACTAACCCCCTAAGCAAAAACACTAACACCCTAAAAACAAAACCCACTAAACCCCAACAAGAAACAACCCTAAACACCTAACAGCAAACAACACTAACCCCCTAACAACAAACACTAACACCCTAACAACAAAGATCCCTAACCCCCTAAAAACAAACAACACTAAGCCCCAACAACAAACAACACTAACTCCCTAACAACAACCCTAATCCCCTAACTACAGACAACACTAACCCACTTAAAACAAACAAAACTACCCCCTAAAAAACAACACAAACTCCAAACAACAAACAACTCTCACACCCTAACAACAAACAACACTAACCCCCTAACAACAACAACACTAACCTCCAAAAACGGACAACACTAACACCCTAACAACAAACACTACTAAACCCCAACTAGGAACAACCCTAACCCCCTAACAACAAACAACACTAACCCCCTAACAACAAACAACCCTAAACCCCTAACATCAAAGAACACTAACACCCTAACAACAAACAACCCTAACGCCCTAACAACAAACAACACTAACCCCCGAACAGCAAACAACCCTAAACCCTAAAAACCAGAAACACTAACCCACTAACAACAAACAACCCTAACCCACTAAGAACAAACAACCCTAACACCCTAACAACAAACAACCTTAAACCCCTAACAAGAAAAAACCCTAAACCCTTAACAACAAACAATCCTAACCACCTAACAGCCAACAACACTCACCCCCTAACCACAAACAACACTAACACCCTAACCACAAACAACACTAACCCCGTAAGACCAAACAACACTAACCCCGTAACAACAAACAACACTAACACCCTAACAACAAAAACCACTAAAGCCCAACAAGAAACAACCCTAAACCCCTAAATACAAACAACACTAACCCCCTAACAACAAACAACACCAACACCCTAACAACAAAAACCACTAAACCCCAACAAGAAACAACACTAAACCCCTAACAACAAACACTAACCCCCTAACAACAAACAACACTAAACCCCTAACAAGAAACTAACCTAATCCTGTAACAACAAACAGCCCTAACCTCCTAACAACAAACCACCTTAACCCCCTAACAACAAACAACCCTAAACCCCTAACAACAAACAATCTTAACCCCCTAACAACCAACAACTCTCACCCCCTAACCACAAACAACACTAACACCCTAACCACAAACAACACTAACCCCGTAACAACAAACAACACTAACCCCCTAACCACAAACAACACTAACACCCTAACAACAAAAACTACTAAACTCCAAAAAGAAACAACCCTAAACCCCTAACAACAAACACTAACCCCCTAACAACAAACAACACTAAACCCCTAACAAGAAACTAACCTAACCCTGTAACAACAAACAACCCTAACCTCCTATCAACAAACAACCTTAAACCCCTAACAACAAACAACCCTAAACCCCTAACAACAAAAAACACTAACACCCTAACAACAAAAAACACTAAACCCCAACAAGAAACAACACTAAACCCCTAACAACAAACACTAACCCCCTAACAACAAACAACACTCAACCCCTAACAAGAAACTAACCTACCCCCGTAACAACAAACAACCCTAACCTCCTAACAACAACCTTAAACCCCTAACAACAAACAACCCTAAACCCCTAACAACAAACAACACTAACACCCTAACAACAAAAACTACTAAACCCCAACAAGAAACAACCCTAAACCCCTAACAACAAACACTAACACCCTAACAACAAACAACACTAAACCCCTAACAAGAAACTAACCTAAACCCGTAACAACAAACAATCCTAACCTCCTAACAACAAACAACCTTAAACCCCTAACAACAAACAACACTAACACCCTAACAACAAAAACCACTAAACCCCAACAAGAAACAACACTAAACCCCTAACAACAAACACTAACCCCCTAACAACAAACAACACTAAACCCCTAACAAGAAACTAACCTAACCCTGTAACAACAAACAACCCTAACCTCCTAACAACAAACAACCCTAACCCCCTAACAAACAACAACACTAACTCCCTAACCACAAACAACACTAACACCCTAGCAACAAAAACTACTAAACCCCAACAAGAAACAACCCTAAACCCCTAACAACAAACACTAACACCCTAACAACAAACAACACTAAACCCTTAACAAGAAACTAACCTAACCCCGTAACAACAAACAACCCTAACCTCCTAACAACAAACAACCTTAAACCCCTAACAACAAACAACCCTAAACCCCTAACAACAAACAACACTAACACCCTAACAACAAAAAACACTAAACCCCAACAAGAAACAACACTAAACCCCTAACAACAAACACTAACCCCCTAACAACAAACGACACTAAACCCAAAACAAGAAACTAACCTTAACCTGTAACAACAAACAACCCTAACCTCCTAACAACAAACAACCTTAACCCCCTAACAACAAACAACCATAAACCCCTAACAACAAACAATCCTAAACCCCTAAAAACCAACAACTCTCACCCCTAACCACAAACTACACTAACACCCTAACCACAAACAACACTAACCCCGTAAGAACAAACAACACTAACCCCCTAACCACAAACAACACTAACACCCTAACAACAAAAACTACTATACCCCAACAAGAAACAACCCTAAACCCCTAACAACAAACACTAACCCCCTAACAACAAAAAACACTAAACCGCTAACAAGAAACTAACCTAACCCCGTAACAACAAACAACCCTAACCTCCTAACAACAAACAACCCTAAACCCCTAACAACAAACAACCCTAACCTTCTAACAACAAACAACCCTAACCCCCTAACAAACAACAACACTAACCCCCTAACCACAAACAACACTAACACCCTAACCACAAACAACACTAACACCCTAACAACAAAAACTACTAAACCCCAACAAGAAACAACCCTAAACCCCTAACAACAAACACTAACCCCCTAACAGCAAACAACACAAAACCCCTAACAAGAAACTAACCTAACCCCCTAACAACCAACAACGCACACCCCCTGACCACAAACAACACTAACACCCTAACCACAAACAACACTAACCCCGTAAGAACAAACTACACTAACCCACTAACAACAAACAACACTAACACCCTAACATCAAAAACTACTAAACCCAACAAGAAACAACCCTAAACCCCTAACAACAAACACTAACCCCCTAACAACAACAACACTAAACCCCTAACAAGAAACTAACCTAACCCTGTAACAACAAACAACCCTAACCTCCTAACAACAAACAACCTTAAACCCCTAACAACAAACAACCCTAAACCCCTAACAACAAAAAACACTAACACCCTAACAACAAAAAACACTAAACCCCAACAAGAAACAACACTAAACCCCTAACAACAAACACTAACCCCCTAACAACAAACAACACAAAACCCCTAACAAGAAACTAACCTAACCCTGTAACAACAAACAACCCTAACCTCCTAACAAAAAACAACCTTAACCCCCTAACAACAAACAACCCTAAACCCCTAACAACAAACAATCCTAACCCCCTAACAACCAACAACGCACACCCCCTATCCACAAACAACACTAACCCCCTAACAACAAACAACACTAACACCCTAACAACAAAAACTACTAAACCCCAACAAGAAACAACCCTAAACCCCTAACAACAAACACTAACACCCTAACAACAAACAACACTAAACCCCTAACAAGAAACTAACCTAAACCCGTAACAACAAACAATCCTAACCTCCTAACAACAAACAACCTTAAACCCCTAACAACAAACAACACTATACCCCTAACAACAAACAACACTAACACCCTAACAACAAAAACCACTAAACCCCAACAAGAAACAACACTAAACCCCTAACAACAAACACTAACCCCCTAACAACAAACAACACTAAACCCCTAACAAGAAACTAACCTAACCCTGTAACAACAAACAACCCTAACCTCCTAACAACAAAGAACCCTAACCCCCTAACAAACAACAACACTAACTCCCTAACCACAAACAACACTAACACCCTAGCAACAAAAACTACTAAACCCCAACAAGAAACAACCCTAAACCCCTAACAACAAACACTAACCCCCTAACAACAAACAACACTAAACCCTTAACAAGAAACTAACCTAACCCCGTAACAACAAACAACCCTAACCTCCTAACAACAAACAACCTTAAACCCCTAACAACAAACAACCCTAAACCCCTAACAACAAACAACACTAACACCCTAACAACAAAAAACACTAAACCCCAACAAGAAACACACTAAACCCCTAACAACAAACACTAACCCCCTAACAACAAACGACACTAAACCCCTAACAAGAAACTAACCTTAACCTGTAACAACAAACAACCCTAACCTCCTAACAACAAACAACCTTAACCCCCTAACAACAAACAACCCTAAACCCCTAACAACAAACAATCCTAACCCCCTAACAGCCAACAACTCTCACCCCCTAACCACAAACTACACTAACACCCTAACCACAAACAACACTAACCCCGTAAGAACAAACAACACTAACCCCCTAACCACAAACAACACTAACACCCTAACAACAAAAACTACTATACCCCAACAAGAAACAACCCTAAACCCCTAACAACAAACGCTAACCCCCTAACAACAAAAAATACTAAACCGCTAACAAGAAACTAACCTAACCCCGTAACAACAAACAACCCTAACCTCCTAACAACAAACAACCCTAAACCCCTAACAACAAACAACCCTAACCTTCTAACAACAAACAACCATAACCCCCTAACAAACAACAACACTAACCCCCTAACCACAAACAACACTAACACCCTAACAACAAAAACTACTAAACCCCAACAAGAAACAACCCTAAACCCCAAACAACAAACACTAACCCCCTAACAGCAAACAACACAAAACCCCTAACAAGAAACTAACCTAACCCCCTAACAACCAACAACGCACACCCCCTGACCACAAACAACACTAACACCCTAACCACAAACAACACTAACCCCGTAAGAACAAACTACACTAACCCACTAACAACAAACAACACTAACACCCTAACATCAAAAACTACTAAACCCAACAAGAAACAACCCTAAACCCCTAACAACAAACACTAACCCCCTAACAACAACAACACTAAACCCCTAACAAGAAACTTACCTAATCCCGTAACAACAAACAACCCTAACCTCCTAACAACAAACAACCTTAAACCCCTAACAACAAACAACACTAACACCCTAACAACAAAAACCACTAAACCCCAACAAGAAACAACACTAAACCCCTAACAACAAACACTAACCCCCTAACAACAAACAACACTAAACCCCTAACAAAAAAACTAACCTAACCCTGTAACAACAAACAACCCTATACTCCTAACAACAAACAACCCTAACCCCCTAACAAACAACAACACTAAGCCCCTAACCACAAACAACACTAACACCCTAACAACTAAAACTACGAAACCCCAACAAGAAACAACCCTAAACACCTAACAACAAACAACACTAACCCCCTAACAACAAAAAACACTAACACCCTAACAACAAAGATCCCTAACCCCCTAAAAACAAACAACACTAAGCCCCAACAACAAACAACACTAACCCTCTAACAACAACCCTAATCCCCTAACTACAAACAACACTAACCCACTAACAACAAACAAAACTAACCCCCTAAAGAACAACAGAAACCCCAAACAACAAACAACTCTCACACCCTAACAACAAACAACACTAACCCCCTAACAACAACAACACTAACCCCCCAAAACGGACAACACTAACACCCTAACAACAAACACTACTAAACCCCAACTAGGAACAACCCTAACCCCCTAACAACAAACAACACTAACCCCCTAACAACAAACAACCCTAAACCCCTAACATCAAAGAACACTAACACCCTAACAACAAACAACCCTAACGCCCTAACAACAAAAAACACTAACCCCCGAACAGCAAACAACCCTAAACCATAAACACCAGAAACACTAACCCACTACAAACACACAACCCTAACCCACTAAGAACAAACAACCCTAACACCCTAACAACAAACAACCTTAAACCCCTAATAACAAACAACCCTAAACGCCTAACAACAAACAACACTAACACCCTAACAACAAAAACCACTAAACCCCAACAAGAAACAACACTAAACCCCTAACAACAAACACTACCCCCTAACAAAAAACAACACTAAACCCCTAACCAGAAACTAAGCTAACCCCGTAACAACAAACAACCCTAACGTCCTAACAACAAACAACCTTAACCCCCTAACAGCAAACAACCCTAAACCCCTAACAACAAACAATCCTAACCCCCTAACAACCAACAACTCTCACCCCCTAACCACAAACAACACTAACACCCTAACCACAAACAACACTAACCCCGTAAGAACAAACAACACTAACCCCCTAACCACAAACAACACTAACACCCTAACAACAAAAACTACTAAACCCCAAAAAGAAACAACCCTAAACCCCTAACAAAAAACACTAACCCCCTAACAACAAACAACACTAAACCCCTAACAAGAAACTAACCTAACCCTGTAACAACAAACAACCCTAACCTCCTAACAACAAACAACCTTAAACCCCTAACAACAAACAACCCTAAACCCCTAACAACAAAAAACACTAACACCCTAACAACAAAAAACACTAAACCTCAACAAGAAACAGCACTAAACCCCTAACAACAAACACTAACCCCCTAACAACAAACAACACTAAACCCCTAACAAGAAACTAACCTAACCCTGTAACAACAAACAACCCTAACCTCCTAACAACAAACAACCTTAACCCCCTAACAACAAACAACCCTAAACCCCTAACAACAAACAATCCTAACCCCCTAACAACCAACAACGCACACCCCCTATCCACAAACAACACTAACACCCTAACCACGAACAACACTAACCCCGTAAGAACAAACAACACTAACCCCCTAACAACAAACAACACTAGCACCCTAACAACAAAAACTACTAAACCCCAACAAGAAACAACCCTAAACCCCTAACAACAAACACTAACCCCCTACCAACAAAGAACACTAAACCCCTAACAAGAAACTTACCTAACCCTGTAAGAACAAACAACCCTAACCTCCTAACAACAAACAACCTTAACCCCCTAACAACAAACAACCTTAAACCCCTAACAACAAACACTAACCCCCTAACAACAAACAACACTAAATCCCTAACAAGAAACTAACCTAACCCCGTAACAACAAACAACCCTAACCTCCTAACAAAAAACAACCTTAAACCCCTAACAACAAACAACCCTAAACCCCTAACAACAATCAACAATAACACCCTAACAACAAAAACCACTAAACCCCAACAAGAAACAACACTAAACCCCTAACAACAAACACTAACCCCCTAACAACAAACAACACTAAATCCCTAACAAGAAACTAACCTAACCCCGTAAGAACAAACAACCCTAACCTCCTAACAACAAACAACCTTAAACCCCTAACAACAAACAACCCTAAACCCCTAACAACAATCAACAATAACACCCTAACAACAAAAACCACTAAACCCCAACAAGAAACAACACTAAACCCCTAACAACAAACACTAACCCCCTAACAACAAACAACACTAAACCCCTAACAAGAAACTAACCTAACCCTGTAACAACAAACAACCCTAACCTCCTAACAACAAACAACCTTAACCCCCTAACAAGAAACAACCTTAAACCCCTAACAACAAACAATCCTAACCCCCTAACAACCAACAACTCTCACCCCCTAACCACAAACAACACTAACACCCTAACCGCAAACAACACTAACCCCGTAAGAACAAACAACACTAACCCCCTAATCACAAACAACACTAACATCCTAACAACAAAAACTACTAAACCCCAACAAGAAACAACCCTAAACCCCTAACAACAAACACTAACCCCCTAACAACAAACAACACTAAACCCCTAACAAGAAACTAACCTAACCCCGTAACAAGAAACAACCCTAACCTCCTAACAACAAACAACTTTAAACCCCTAACAACAAACAAACCTAAACACCTAACAACAAAGTACACTAACACCCTAACAACAAAAAACATTACCCCCAACAAGAAACAACACTAAACCCCTAACAACAAACACTAAACTCCTAACAACAAACAACACTAAACCCCTAAGAAGAAACTAACCTCACCCCGTAACAACAAACAACCCTAACCTCCTAAAAACAAACAACCTTAAACCCCTAACAACAAACAACCCTAAACCCCTAACAACAAACAACACTTACACCCTAACAACAAAAAACACTAAACCCCAAAAAGAAACAACACTAAACCCCTAACAACAAACACTAACCCCCTAACAACAAACAACACTAAACCCCTAACAAGAAACTTACCTAACCCCGTAACAACAAACAACCCTAACCTCCTAACAACAAACAACCTTAAACCCCTAACAACAAACAACCCTAAACCCCTATCAACAAACAACACTAACACCCTAACAACAAAAACCACTAAACCCCAACAAGAAACAACACTAAACCCCTAACAACATACACTAACCCCCTAAAAACAAACAACACTAAACCCCTAACAAGCAACTTACCTAACCTCGTAACAACAAACAACCCTAACCTCCTAACAGCAAACAACCTTAAACCCCTAACAACAAACAACCCTAAACCCCTAACAACAAACAACACTAACACCCTAACAACAAAAACCACTAAACCCCAACAAGAAACAACCCTAAACCCCTAACAGCAAACACTAACCCCCTAACAACAAACAACACTAAACCCCTTACAAGAAAATAACATAACCCTGTAGCAACAAACAACCCTAACCTCCTAACAACAAACAACCTTATACCCCTAACAACAAACAACCCTAAACCCCTAACAACAAAAAACACTAACACCCTAACAACAAAAAACACTAAACCCCAACAAGAAACAACACTAAACCCCTAACAACAAACACTAACCCCCTAACAACAAACAACACTAAACCCCTAACAAGAAACTAACCTAAACCCGTAACAACAAACAACCCTAATCTCCTAACAACAAACAACCTTAAGCCCCTAACAACAAACAACCCTAAACCCCTAACAACAAACAACACTAACACCCTAACAACCAACAACGCACACCCCCTATCCACAAAGAACACTAACACCCTAACCACAAACAACACTAACCCCCTAAGAACAAACAACACTAACCCCCTAACAACAAAAAACACTAACACCCTAACAACAAAAACTACTAAACCCCAACAAGAAACAACCCTAAACCCCTAACAACAAACACTAACCCCCTAACAACAAACAACACTAAACCCCTAACAAGAAACTAACCTAAACCCGTAACAACAAACAACCCTAACCTCCTAACAACAAACAACCTTCAACCCCTAACAACAAACAACCCTAAACCCCTAACAACAAACAACACTAACACCCTAACAACAAAAACCACTAAACCCCAACAAGAAACAACACTAAACCCCTAACAACAAACACTAACCCCCTAACAACAAACAACACTAAACCCCTAACAAGAAACTAACCTAACCCTGTAACAACAAACAACCCTAACCTCCTAACAACAAACAACCCTAACCCCCTAACAAACAACAACACTAAGCCCCTAACCACAAACAACACTAACACCCTAACAACTAAAACTACTAAACCCCAACAAGAAACAACCCTAAACCCCTAACAACAAACACTAACCCCCTAACAAGAAACAACACTAAACCCCTAACAAGAAACTAACCTAACCCCGTAACAACAAACAACCCTAACCCCCTAACAACAAACAACCTTAAACCCCTAACAACAAACAACCCTAAACCCCTAACAACAAACAACACTAACACCCTAACAACAAAAACCACTAAACCCCAACAAGAAACAACACTTACCCCTAACAACAAACACTAACCTCCTAACAACAAACAACACTAAACCCCTAACAAGAAACTAACCTAACTCTGTAACAACAAACAACCCTAACCTCCTAACAACAAACAACCTTAACCCCCTAACAACAAACAACCCTAAACCCCTAACAACAAACAATCCTAACCCCCTAACAACCAACAACGCACACCCCCTAACCACAAACAACACTAACACCCTAACCACAAACAACACTAACCCCGTAAGAACAAACAACACTAACCCCCTAACAACAAACAACACTAACACCCTAACAACAAAAACTACTAAACCCCAACAAGAAACAGCCCTAAACCCCTAACAACAAACACTAACCCCCTAACAACAAACAACACTAAACCCCTAACAAGAAACTAACCTAACCCCGTAACAACAAACAACCCTAACCTCCTAACAACAAACAACCTTAAACCCCTAACAACAAACAACCCTAAACCCCTATCAACAAACAACACTAACACCCTAACAACAAAAACCACTAAACCCCAACAAGAAACAACACTAAACCCCTAACAACAAACACTAACCCCCTAACAACAAACAACACTAAACCCCTAACAAGAAACTAACCTAACCCTGTAACAACAAACAACCCTAACCTCCTAACAACAAACAACCTTAACCGCTTAACAACAAACAACCCTAAACCCCTAACAACAAACAATCCTAACCCCCTAACAACCAATAACGCTCATCCTCTAACCACAAACAACACTAACACCCTAACCACAAACAACACAAACCCCGTAAGAACAAACAACACTAACCCCCTAACAACAAACAACACTAACACCCTAACAACAAAAACTACTAAACCCCAACAAGAAAAAACCCTAAACCCCTAACAACAAACACTAACCCCCTAACAACAAACAACACTAAACCCCTAACAAGAAACTAACATAACTCCGTAACAACAAACAACCCTAACCTCCTAACAACAAACAACCCTAAACCCCTAACAACAAACAACCCTAACCTTCTAACAACAAACAACCCTAACCCCCTAACAAACAACAACACTAACCCCCTAACCACAAACAACACTAACACCCTAACCACAAACAACACTAACACCCTAACAACAAAAACTACTAAACCCCAACAAGAAACAACCCTAAACCCCTAACAACAAACACTAACCCCCTAACAGCAAACAACACAAAACCCCTAACAAGAAACTAACCTAACCCCCTAACAACCAACAACGCACACCCCCTGACCACAAACAACACTAACACCCTAACCACAAACAACACTAACCCCGTAAGAACAAACTACACTAACCCACTAACAACAAACAACACTAACACCCTAACATCAAAAACTACTAAACCCAACAAGAAACAACCCTAAACCCCTAACAACAAACACTAACCCCCTAACAACAACAACACTAAACCCCTAACAAGAAACTAACCTAACCCTGTAACAACAAACAACCCTAACCTCCTAACAACAAACAACCTTAAACCCCTAACAACAAACAACCCTAAACCCCTAACAACAAAAAACACTAACACCCTAACAACAAAAAACACTAAACCCCAACAAGAAACAACACTAAACCCCTAACAACAAACACTAACCCCCTAACAACAAACAACACTAAACCCCTAACAAGAAACTAACCTAACCCTGTAACAACAAACAACCCTAACCTCCTAACAAAAAACAACCTTAACCCCCTAACAACAAACAACCCTAAACCCCTAACAACAAACAATCCTAACCCCCTAACAACCAACAACGCACACCCCCTATCCACAAACAACACTAACCCCCTAACAACAAACAACACTAACACCCTAACAACAAAAACTACTAAACCCCAACAAGAAACAACCCTAAACCCCTAACAACAAACACTAACACCCTAACAACAAACAACACTAAACCCCTAACAAGAAACTAACCTAAACCCGTAACAACAAACAATCCTAACCTCCTAACAACAAACAACCTTAAACCCCTAACAACAAACAACACTATACCCCTAACAACAAACAACACTAACACCCTAACAACAAAAACCACTAAACCCCAACAAGAAACAACACTAAACCCCTAACAACAAACACTAACCCCCTAACAACAAACAACACTAAACCCCTAACAAGAAACTAACCTAACCCTGTAACAACAAACAACCCTAACCTCCTAACAACAAAGAACCCTAACCCCCTAACAAACAACAACACTAACTCCCTAACCACAAACAACACTAACACCCTAGCAACAAAAACTACTAAACCCCAACAAGAAACAACCCTAAACCCCTAACAACAAACACTAACCCCCTAACAACAAACAACACTAAACCCTTAACAAGAAACTAACCTAACCCCGTAACAACAAACAACCCTAACCTCCTAACAACAAACAACCTTAAACCCCTAACAACAAACAACCCTAAACCCCTAACAACAAACAACACTAACACCCTAACAACAAAAAACACTAAACCCCAACAAGAAACACACTAAACCCCTAACAACAAACACTAACCCCCTAACAACAAACGACACTAAACCCCTAACAAGAAACTAACCTTAACCTGTAACAACAAACAACCCTAACCTCCTAACAACAAACAACCTTAACCCCCTAACAACAAACAACCCTAAACCCCTAACAACAAACAATCCTAACCCCCTAACAGCCAACAACTCTCACCCCCTAACCACAAACTACACTAACACCCTAACCACAAACAACACTAACCCCGTAAGAACAAACAACACTAACCCCCTAACCACAAACAACACTAACACCCTAACAACAAAAACTACTATACCCCAACAAGAAACAACCCTAAACCCCTAACAACAAACACTAACCCCCTAACAACAAAAAATACTAAACCGCTAACAAGAAACTAACCTAACCCCGTAACAACAAACAACCCTAACCTCCTAACAACAAACAACCCTAAACCCCTAACAACAAACAACCCTAACCTTCTAACAACAAACAACCATAACCCCCTAACAAACAACAACACTAACCCCCTAACCACAAACAACACTAACACCCTAACAACAAAAACTACTAAACCCCAACAAGAAACAACCCTAAACCCCAAACAACAAACACTAACCCCCTAACAGCAAACAACACAAAACCCCTAACAAGAAACTAACCTAACCCCCTAACAACCAACAACGCACACCCCCTGACCACAAACAACACTAACACCCTAACCACAAACAACACTAACCCCGTAAGAACAAACTACACTAACCCACTAACAACAAACAACACTAACACCCTAACATCAAAAACTACTAAACCCAACAAGAAACAACCCTAAACCCCTAACAACAAACACTAACCCCCTAACAACAACAACACTAAACCCCTAACAAGAAACTTACCTAATCCCGTAACAACAAACAACCCTAACCTCCTAACAACAAACAACCTTAAACCCCTAACAACAAACAACACTAACACCCTAACAACAAAAACCACTAAACCCCAACAAGAAACAACACTAAACCCCTAACAACAAACACTAACCCCCTAACAACAAACAACACTAAACCCCTAACAAAAAAACTAACCTAACCCTGTAACAACAAACAACCCTATACTCCTAACAACAAACAACCCTAACCCCCTAACAAACAACAACACTAAGCCCCTAACCACAAACAACACTAACACCCTAACAACTAAAACTACGAAACCCCAACAAGAAACAACCCTAAACACCTAACAACAAACAACACTAACCCCCTAACAACAAAAAACACTAACACCCTAACAACAAAGATCCCTAACCCCCTAAAAACAAACAACACTAAGCCCCAACAACAAACAACACTAACCCTCTAACAACAACCCTAATCCCCTAACTACAAACAACACTAACCCACTAACAACAAACAAAACTAACCCCCTAAAGAACAACAGAAACCCCAAACAACAAACAACTCTCACACCCTAAGAACAAACAACACTAACCCCCTAACAACAACAACACTAACCCCCCAAAACGGACAACACTAACACCCTAACAACAAACACTACTAAACCCCAACTAGGAACAACCCTAACCCCCTAACAACAAACAACACTAACCCCCTAACAACAAACAACCCTAAACCCCTAACATCAAAGAACACTAACACCCTAACAACAAACAACCCTAACGCCCTAACAACAAAAAACACTAACCCCCGAACAGCAAACAACCCTAAACCATAAACACCAGAAACACTAACCCACTACAAACACACAACCCTAACCCACTAAGAACAAACAACCCTAACACCCTAACAACAAACAACCTTAAACCCCTAATAACAAACAACCCTAAACGCCTAACAACAAACAACACTAACACCCTAACAACAAAAACCACTAAACCCCAACAAGAAACAACACTAAACCCCTAACAACAAACACTACCCCCTAACAAAAAACAACACTAAACCCCTAACCAGAAACTAAGCTAACCCCGTAACAACAAACAACCCTAACGTCCTAACAACAAACAACCTTAACCCCCTAACAGCAAACAACCCTAAACCCCTAACAACAAACAATCCTAACCCCCTAACAACCAACAACTCTCACCCCCTAACCACAAACAACACTAACACCCTAACCACAAACAACACTAACCCCGTAAGAACAAACAACACTAACCCCCTAACCACAAACAACACTAACACCCTAACAACAAAAACTACTAAACCCCAAAAAGAAACAACCCTAAACCCCTAACAAAAAACACTAACCCCCTAACAACAAACAACACTAAACCCCTAACAAGAAACTAACCTAACCCTGTAACAACAAACAACCCTAACCTCCTAACAACAAACAACCTTAAACCCCTAACAACAAACAACCCTAAACCCCTAACAACAAAAAACACTAACACCCTAACAACAAAAAACACTAAACCTCAACAAGAAACAGCACTAAACCCCTAACAACAAACACTAACCCCCTAACAACAAACAACACTAAACCCCTAACAAGAAACTAACCTAACCCTGTAACAACAAACAACCCTAACCTCCTAACAACAAACAACCTTAACCCCCTAACAACAAACAACCCTAAACCCCTAACAACAAACAATCCTAACCCCCTAACAACCAACAACGCACACCCCCTATCCACAAACAACACTAACACCCTAACCACAAACAACACTAACCCCGTAAGAACAAACAACACTAACCCCCTAACAACAAACAACACTAGCACCCTAACAACAAAAACTACTAAACCCCAACAAGAAACAACCCTAAACCCCTAACAACAAACACTAACCCCCTACCAACAAAGAACACTAAACCCCTAACAAGAAACTTACCTAACCCTGTAAGAACAAACAACCCTAACCTCCTAACAACAAACAACCTTAACCCCCTAACAACAAACAACCTTAAACCCCTAACAACAAACACTAACCCCCTAACAACAAACAAAACTAAATCCCTAACAAGAAACTAACCTAACCCCGTAACAACAAACAACCCTAACCTCCTAACAAAAAACAACCTTAAACCCCTAACAACAAACAACCCTAAACCCCTAACAACAATCAACAATAACACCCTAACAACAAAAACCACTAAACCCCAACAAGAAACAACACTAAACCCCTAACAACAAACACTAACCCCCTAACAACAAACAACACTAAATCCCTAACAAGAAACTAACCTAACCCCGTAAGAACAAACAACCCTAACCTCCTAACAACAAACAACCTTAAACCCCTAACAACAAACAACCCTAAACCCCTAACAACAATCAACAATAACACCCTAACAACAAAAACCACTAAACCCCAACAAGAAACAACACTAAACCCCTAACAACAAACACTAACCCCCTAACAACAAACAACACTAAACCCCTAACAAGAAACTAACCTAACCCTGTAACAACAAACAACCCTAACCTCCTAACAACAAACAACCTTAACCCCCTAACAAGAAACAACCTTAAACCCCTAACAACAAACAATCCTAACCCCCTAACAACCAACAACTCTCACCCCCTAACCACAAACAACACTAACACCCTAACCGCAAACAACACTAACCCCGTAAGAACAAACAACACTAACCCCCTAATCACAAACAACACTAACATCCTAACAACAAAAACTACTAAACCCCAACAAGAAACAACCCTAAACCCCTAACAACAAACACTAACCCCCTAACAACAAACAACACTAAACCCCTAACAAGAAACTAACCTAACCCCGTAACAAGAAACAACCCTAACCTCCTAACAACAAACAACTTTAAACCCCTAACAACAAACAAACCTAAACACCTAACAACAAAGTACACTAACACCCTAACAACAAAAAACATTACCCCCAACAAGAAACAACACTAAACCCCTAACAACAAACACTAAACTCCTAACAACAAACAACACTAAACCCCTAAGAAGAAACTAACCTCACCCCGTAACAACAAACAACCCTAACCTCCTAAAAACAAACAACCTTAAACCCCTAACAACAAACAACCCTAAACCCCTAACAACAAACAACACTTACACCCTAACAACAAAAAACACTAAACCCCAAAAAGAAACAACACTAAACCCCTAACAACAAACACTAACCCCCTAACAACAAACAACACTAAACCCCTAACAAGAAACTTACCTAACCCCGTAACAACAAACAACCCTAACCTCCTAACAACAAACAACCTTAAACCCCTAACAACAAACAACCCTAAACCCCTATCAACAAACAACACTAACACCCTAACAACAAAAACCACTAAACCCCAACAAGAAACAACACTAAACCCCTAACAACATACACTAACCCCCTAAAAACAAACAACACTAAACCCCTAACAAGCAACTTACCTAACCTCGTAACAACAAACAACCCTAACCTCCTAACAGCAAACAACCTTAAACCCCTAACAACAAACAACCCTAAACCCCTAACAACAAACAACACTAACACCCTAACAACAAAAACCACTAAACCCCAACAAGAAACAACCCTAAACCCCTAACAGCAAACACTAACCCCCTAACAACAAACAACACTAAACCCCTTACAAGAAAATAACATAACCCTGTAGCAACAAACAACCCTAACCTCCTAACAACAAACAACCTTATACCCCTAACAACAAACAACCCTAAACCCCTAACAACAAAAAACACTAACACCCTAACAACAAAAAACACTAAACCCCAACAAGAAACAACACTAAACCCCTAACAACAAACACTAACCCCCTAACAACAAACAACACTAAACCCCTAACAAGAAACTAACCTAAACCCGTAACAACAAACAACCCTAATCTCCTAACAACAAACAACCTTAAGCCCCTAACAACAAACAACCCTAAACCCCTAACAACAAACAACACTAACACCCTAACAACCAACAACGCACACCCCCTATCCACAAAGAACACTAACACCCTAACCACAAACAACACTAACCCCCTAAGAACAAACAACACTAACCCCCTAACAAAAAAAAACACTAACACCCTAACAACAAAAACTACTAAACCCCAACAAGAAACAACCCTAAACCCCTAACAACAAACACTAACCCCCTAACAACAAACAACACTAAACCCCTAACAAGAAACTAACCTAAACCCGTAACAACAAACAACCCTAACCTCCTAACAACAAACAACCTTCAACCCCTAACAACAAACAACCCTAAACCCCTAACAACAAACAACACTAACACCCTAACAACAAAAACCACTAAACCCCAACAAGAAACAACACTAAACCCCTAACAACAAACACTAACCCCCTAACAACAAACAACACTAAACCCCTAACAAGAAACTAACCTAACCCTGTAACAACAAACAACCCTAACCTCCTAACAACAAACAACCCTAACCCCCTAACAAACAACAACACTAAGCCCCTAACCACAAACAACACTAACACCCTAACAACTAAAACTACTAAACCCCAACAAGAAACAACCCTAAACCCCTAACAACAAACAACCCTAAAACCCTAACAAGAAACAACACTAACACCCTAACAAAAAAAACCACTAAACCCCAACAAGAAACAACCCTAAACCCCTAACAACAAACACTAACCCCCTAACAACAAACAACACTAAACCCTAACAAAAACTAACCTAACCCAGTAACAACAAACAACCCTAACCTCCTAACAACAAACAACCCTAACCCCCTAACAAACAACAACACTAACTCCCAAACCAGAAACAACACTGAAACCCTAGCAACAAAAACTACTAAACCCCAACAAGAAACAACCCTAAACCCCTAACAACAAACACAACCCCCTAACAACAAACAACACTAAACCCCTAACAAGAAACTAACCTAACCCCGTAACAACAAACAACCCTAACCTCCTAACAACAAACAACCTTAAACCCCTAACAACAAACAACCCTAAACCCCTAACAACAAACAATCCTAACCCCCTAACAACCAACAACTCTCACCCCCTAACCACAAACTACACTAACCCCCTAACCACAAACAACACTAACCCCGTAAGAACAAACAACACTAACCCCTTAACCAAAAACAACACTAACACCCTAACAACACAAACTGCTATACCCCAACAAGAAACAACCCTAAACCCCGAACAACAAACACTAACCCCCTAACAACAAAAAACACTAAACCCCTAACAAGAAACTAACCTAACCCCGTAACAACAAACAACACTAACCTCCTAACAACAAACAACCCTAACCAACTAACAAACAACAACACTAACCCCCTAACCACAAACAACACTAACACCCTGACCACAAACAACACTAACCCCGTAAGAACAAACAACACTAACCCCCTAACCACAAACAACACTAACACCCTAACAACAAAAACTACTAAACCCGAACAAGAAACAACCCTAAACCCCTAACAACAAACACTAAAACCCTAACAACAAACAACACTAAACCCCTAACAAGAAACTAACCTAACCCTGTAACAACAAACAGCCCTAACCTCCTAACAACAAACCACCTTAACCCCCTAACAACAAACAACCTTAAACCCCTAACAACAAAAAATCCTAACACCCTAACAACCAACAACGCTCACCCCCTAACCACAAACAGCACTAACACCCTAACCACAAACAACACTAACACCCTAACAACAAAAAACACTAACCCCCTAACAACAAACACCACTAACGCCCTAACAATAATCCTAACAACCTAACAACAAACAACACTAACCCCCTAAAAATAAACTACCCTAAACCCCTAACAACAAACAACCCTAACCCCCTAACAACAAACAACCCTAAACCGCTAACAAACAACAACACTAACCCTCTAACCACAAACAACTCTAACACCCTAACAACAAAAACTACTAAACCCCAACAAGAAACAACCCTAAACCCCTAACAACAAACACTAACCCGCTAACAACAAACAACACTAAACCCCTAACAAGAAACTAACCTAACCCCATAACAACAAACAACCCTAACCTCCTAACAACAAACAACCTTAAACCCCTAACAACAAACAACCGTAAACCCCTAACAACAAACAACACTAACACCCTAACAACAAAAACCACTAAACCCCAACAAGAAACAACACTAAACCCCTAACAACAAACACTAACCCCCTAACAACAAACAACACTAAACCCCTAACAAGAAACTCACCTAACCCTGTAACAACAAACAACCCTAACCTCCTAACAACAAAGAACCCTAACCCCCTAACAAACAACAACACTAACTCCCTAACCACAAACAACACTAACACCCTAGCAACAAAAACTACTAAACCCCAACAAGAAACAACCCTAAACCCCTAACAACAAACACTAACCCCCTAACAACAAACAACACTAAACCCTTAACAAGAAACTAACCTAACCCCGTAACAACAAACAACCCTAACCTCCTAACAACAAACAACCTTAAACCCCTAACAACAAACAACCCTAAACCCCTAACAACAAACAACACTAACACCCTAACAACAAAAAACACTAAACCCCAACAAGAAACAACACTAAACCCCTAACAACAAACACTAACCCCCTAACAACAAACGACACTAAACCCCTAACAAGAAACTAACCTTAACCTGTAACAACAAACAACCCTAACCTCCTAACAACAAACAACCTTAACCCCCTAACAACAAACAACCCTAAACCCCTAACAACAAACAATCCTAACCCCCTAACAGCCAACAACTCTCACCCCCTAACCACAAACTACACTAACACCCTAACCACAAACAACACTAACCCCGTAAGAACAAACAACACTAACCCCCTAACCACAAACAACACTAACACCCTAACAACAAAAACTACTATACCCCAACAAGAAACAACCCTAAACCCCTAACAACAAACGCTAACCCCCTAACAACAAAAAACACTAAACCGCTAACAAGAAACTAACCTAACCCCGTAAAAACAAACAACCCTAACCTCCTAACAACAAACAACCCTAAACCCCTAACAACAAACAACCCTAACCTTCTAACAACAAACAACCATAACCCCCTAACAAACAACAACACTAACCCCCTAACCACAAACAACACTAACACCCTAACAACAAAAACTACTAAACCCCAACAAGAAACAACCCTAAACCCCTAACAACAAACACTAACCCCCTAACAGCAAACAACACAAAACCCCTAACAAGAAACTAACCTAACCCCCTAACAACCAACAACGCACACCCCCTGACCACAAACAACACTAACACCCTAACCACAAACAACACTAACCCCGTAAGAACAAACTACACTAACCCACTAACAACAAACAACACTAACACCCTAACATCAAAAACTACTAAACCCAACAAGAAACAACCCTAAACCCCTAACAACAAACACTAACCCCCTAACAACAACAACACTAAACCCCTAACAAGAAACTTACCTAATCCCGTAACAACAAACAACCCTAACCTCCTAACAACAAACAACCTTAAACCCCTAACAACAAACAACACTAACACCCTAACAACAAAAACCACTAAACCCCAACAAGAAACAACACTAAACCCCTAACAACAAACACTAACCCCCTAACAACAAACAACACTAAACCCCTAACAAAAAAACTAACCTAACCCTGTAACAACAAACAACCCTATACTCCTAACAACAAACAACCCTAACCCCCTAACAAACAACAACACTAAGCCCCTAACCACAAACAACACTAACACCCTAACAACTAAAACTACGAAACCCCAACAAGAAACAACCCTAAACACCTAACAACAAACAACACTAACCCCCTAACAACAAAAAACACTAACACCCTAACAACAAAGATCCCTAACCCCCTAAAAACAAACAACACTAAGCCCCAACAACAAACAACACTAACCCTCTAACAACAACCCTAATCCCCTAACTACAAACAACACTAACCCACTAACAACAAACAAAACTAACCCCCTAAAGAACAACAGAAACCCCAAACAACAAACAACTCTCACACCCTAACAACAAACAACACTAACCCCCTAACAACAACAACACTAACCCCCCAAAACGGACAACACTAACACCCTAACAACAAACACTACTAAACCCCAACTAGGAACAACCCTAACCCCCTAACAACAAACAACACTAACCCCCTAACAACAAACAACCCTAAACCCCTAACATCAAAGAACACTAACACCCTAACAACAAACAACCCTAACGCCCTAACAACAAAAAACACTAACCCCCGAACAGCAAACAACCCTAAACCATAAACACCAGAAACACTAACCCACTACAAACACACAACCCTAACCCACTAAGAACAAACAACCCTAACACCCTAACAACAAACAACCTTAAACCCCTAATAACAAACAACCCTAAACGCCTAACAACAAACAACACTAACACCCTAACAACAAAAACCACTAAACCCCAACAAGAAACAACACTAAACCCCTAACAACAAACACTACCCCCTAACAAAAAACAACACTAAACCCCTAACCAGAAACTAAGCTAACCCCGTAACAACAAACAACCCTAACGTCCTAACAACAAACAACCTTAACCCCCTAACAGCAAACAACCCTAAACCCCTAACAACAAACAATCCTAACCCCCTAACAACCAACAACTCTCACCCCCTAACCACAAACAACACTAACACCCTAACCACAAACAACACTAACCCCGTAAGAACAAACAACACTAACCCCCTAACCACAAACAACACTAACACCCTAACAACAAAAACTACTAAACCCCAAAAAGAAACAACCCTAAACCCCTAACAAAAAACACTAACCCCCTAACAACAAACAACACTAAACCCCTAACAAGAAACTAACCTAACCCTGTAACAACAAACAACCCTAACCTCCTAACAACAAACAACCTTAAACCCCTAACAACAAACAACCCTAAACCCCTAACAACAAAAAACACTAACACCCTAACAACAAAAAACACTAAACCTCAACAAGAAACAGCACTAAACCCCTAACAACAAACACTAACCCCCTAACAACAAACAACACTAAACCCCTAACAAGAAACTAACCTAACCCTGTAACAACAAACAACCCTAACCTCCTAACAACAAACAACCTTAACCCCCTAACAACAAACAACCCTAAACCCCTAACAACAAACAATCCTAACCCCCTAACAACCAACAACGCACACCCCCTATCCACAAACAACACTAACACCCTAACCACGAACAACACTAACCCCGTAAGAACAAACAACACTAACCCCCTAACAACAAACAACACTAGCACCCTAACAACAAAAACTACTAAACCCCAACAAGAAACAACCCTAAACCCCTAACAACAAACACTAACCCCCTACCAACAAAGAACACTAAACCCCTAACAAGAAACTTACCTAACCCTGTAAGAACAAACAACCCTAACCTCCTAACAACAAACAACCTTAACCCCCTAACAACAAACAACCTTAAACCCCTAACAACAAACACTAACCCCCTAACAACAAACAACACTAAATCCCTAACAAGAAACTAACCTAACCCCGTAACAACAAACAACCCTAACCTCCTAACAAAAAACAACCTTAAACCCCTAACAACAAACAACCCTAAACCCCTAACAACAATCAACAATAACACCCTAACAACAAAAACCACTAAACCCCAACAAGAAACAACACTAAACCCCTAACAACAAACACTAACCCCCTAACAACAAACAACACTAAATCCCTAACAAGAAACTAACCTAACCCCGTAAGAACAAACAACCCTAACCTCCTAACAACAAACAACCTTAAACCCCTAACAACAAACAACCCTAAACCCCTAACAACAATCAACAATAACACCCTAACAACAAAAACCACTAAACCCCAACAAGAAACAACACTAAACCCCTAACAACAAACACTAACCCCCTAACAACAAACAACACTAAACCCCTAACAAGAAACTAACCTAACCCTGTAACAACAAACAACCCTAACCTCCTAACAACAAACAACCTTAACCCCCTAACAAGAAACAACCTTAAACCCCTAACAACAAACAATCCTAACCCCCTAACAACCAACAACTCTCACCCCCTAACCACAAACAACACTAACACCCTAACCGCAAACAACACTAACCCCGTAAGAACAAACAACACTAACCCCCTAATCACAAACAACACTAACATCCTAACAACAAAAACTACTAAACCCCAACAAAAAACAACCCTAAACCCCTAACAACAAACACTAACCCCCTAACAACAAACAACACTAAACCCCTAACAAGAAACTAACCTAACCCCGTAACAAGAAACAACCCTAACCTCCTAACAACAAACAACTTTAAACCCCTAACAACAAACAAACCTAAACACCTAACAACAAAGTACACTAACACCCTAACAACAAAAAACATTACCCCCAACAAGAAACAACACTAAACCCCTAACAACAAACACTAAACTCCTAACAACAAACAACACTAAACCCCTAAGAAGAAACTAACCTCACCCCGTAACAACAAACAACCCTAACCTCCTAAAAACAAACAACCTTAAACCCCTAACAACAAACAACCCTAAACCCCTAACAACAAACAACACTTACACCCTAACAACAAAAAACACTAAACCCCAAAAAGAAACAACACTAAACCCCTAACAACAAACACTAACCCCCTAACAACAAACAACACTAAACCCCTAACAAGAAACTTACCTAACCCCGTAACAACAAACAACCCTAACCTCCTAACAACAAACAACCTTAAACCCCTAACAACAAACAACCCTAAACCCCTATCAACAAACAACACTAACACCCTAACAACAAAAACCACTAAACCCCAACAAGAAACAACACTAAACCCCTAACAACATACACTAACCCCCTAAAAACAAACAACACTAAACCCCTAACAAGCAACTTACCTAACCTCGTAACAACAAACAACCCTAACCTCCTAACAGCAAACAACCTTAAACCCCTAACAACAAACAACCCTAAACCCCTAACAACAAACAACACTAACACCCTAACAACAAAAACCACTAAACCCCAACAAGAAACAACCCTAAACCCCTAACAGCAAACACTAACCCCCTAACAACAAACAACACTAAACCCCTTACAAGAAAATAACATAACCCTGTAGCAACAAACAACCCTAACCTCCTAACAACAAACAACCTTATACCCCTAACAACAAACAACCCTAAACCCCTAACAACAAAAAACACTAACACCCTAACAACAAAAAACACTAAACCCCAACAAGAAACAACACTAAACCCCTAACAACAAACACTAACCCCCTAACAACAAACAACACTAAACCCCTAACAAGAAACTAACCTAAACCCGTAACAACAAACAACCCTAATCTCCTAACAACAAACAACCTTAAGCCCCTAACAACAAACAACCCTAAACCCCTAACAACAAACAACACTAACACCCTAACAACCAACAACGCACACCCCCTATCCACAAAGAACACTAACACCCTAACCACAAACAACACTAACCCCCTAAGAACAAACAACACTAACCCCCTAACAACAAAAAACACTAACACCCTAACAACAAAAACTACTAAACCCCAACAAGAAACAACCCTAAACCCCTAACAACAAACACTAACCCCCTAACAACAAACAACACTAAACCCCTAACAAGAAACTAACCTAAACCCGTAACAACAAACAACCCTAACCTCCTAACAACAAACAACCTTCAACCCCTAACAACAAACAACCCTAAACCCCTAACAACAAACAACACTAACACCCTAACAACAAAAACCACTAAACCCCAACAAGAAACAACACTAAACCCCTAACAACAAACACTAACCCCCTAACAACAAACAACACTAAACCCCTAACAAGAAACTAACCTAACCCTGTAACAACAAACAACCCTAACCTCCTAACAACAAACAACCCTAACCCCCTAACAAACAACAACACTAAGCCCCTAACCACAAACAACACTAACACCCTAACAACTAAAACTACTAAACCCCAACAAGAAACAACCCTAAACCCCTAACAACAAACAACCCTAAAACCCTAACAACAAACAACACTAACACCCTAACAAAAAAAACCACTAAACCCCAACAAGAAACAACCCTAAACCCCTAACAACAAACACTAACCCCCTAACAACAAACAACACTAAACCCTAACAAAAACTAACCTAACCCAGTAACAACAAACAACCCTAACCTCCTAACAACAAACAACCCTAACCCCCTAACAAACAACAACACTAACTCCCAAACCAGAAACAACACTGAAACCCTAGCAACAAAAACTACTAAACCCCAACAAGAAACAACCCTAAACCCCTAACAACAAACACAACCCCCTAACAACAAACAACACTAAACCCCTAACAAGAAACTAACCTAACCCCGTAACAACAAACAACCCTAACCTCCTAACAACAAACAACCTTAAACCCCTAACAACAAACAACCCTAAACCCCTAACAACAAACAATCCTAACCCCCTAACAACCAACAACTCTCACCCCCTAACCACAAACTACACTAACCCCCTAACCACAAACAACACTAACCCCGTAAGAACAAACAACACTAACCCCTTAACCAAAAACAACACTAACACCCTAACAACACAAACTGCTATACCCCAACAAGAAACAACCCTAAACCCCGAACAACAAACACTAACCCCCTAACAACAAAAAACACTAAACCCCTAACAAGAAACTAACCTAACCCCGTAACAACAAACAACACTAACCTCCTAACAACAAACAACCCTAACCAACTAACAAACAACAACACTAACCCCCTAACCACAAACAACACTAACACCCTGACCACAAACAACACTAACCCCGTAAGAACAAACAACACTAACCCCCTAACCACAAACAACACTAACACCCTAACAACAAAAACTACTAAACCCGAACAAGAAACAACCCTAAACCCCTAACAACAAACACTAAAACCCTAACAACAAACAACACTAAACCCCTAACAAGAAACTAACCTAACCCTGTAACAACAAACAGCCCTAACCTCCTAACAACAAACCACCTTAACCCCCTAACAACAAACAACCTTAAACCCCTAACAACAAAAAATCCTAACACCCTAACAACCAACAACGCTCACCCCCTAACCACAAACAGCACTAACACCCTAACCACAAACAACACTAACACCCTAACAACAAAAAACACTAACCCCCTAACAACAAACACCACTAACGCCCTAACAATAATCCTAACAACCTAACAACAAACAACACTAACCCCCTAAAAATAAACTACCCTAAACCCCTAACAACAAACAACCCTAACCCCCTAACAACAAACAACCCTAAACCGCTAACAAACAACAACACTAACCCTCTAACCACAAACAACTCTAACACCCTAACAACAAAAACTACTAAACCCCAACAAGAAACAACCCTAAACCCCTAACAACAAACACTAACCCGCTAACAACAAACAACACTAAACCCCTAACAAGAAACTAACCTAACCCCATAACAACAAACAACCCTAACCTCCTAACAACAAACAACCTTAAACCCCTAACAACAAACAACCGTAAACCCCTAACAACAAACAACACTAACACCCTAACAACAAAAACCACTAAACCCCAACAAGAAACAACACTAAACCCCTAACAACAAACACTAACCCCCTAACAACAAACAACACTAAACCCCTAACAAGAAACTCACCTAACCCTGTAACAACAAACAACCCTAACCTCCTAACAACAAAGAACCCTAACCCCCTAACAAACAACAACACTAACTCCCTAACCACAAACAACACTAACACCCTAGCAACAAAAACTACTAAACCCCAACAAGAAACAACCCTAAACCCCTAACAACAAACACTAACCCCCTAACAACAAACAACACTAAACCCTTAACAAGAAACTAACCTAACCCCGTAACAACAAACAACCCTAACCTCCTAACAACAAACAACCTTAAACCCCTAACAACAAACAACCCTAAACCCCTAACAACAAACAACACTAACACCCTAACAACAAAAAACACTAAACCCCAACAAGAAACAACACTAAACCCCTAACAACAAACACTAACCCCCTAACAACAAACGACACTAAACCCCTAACAAGAAACTAACCTTAACCTGTAACAACAAACAACCCTAACCTCCTAACAACAAACAACCTTAACCCCCTAACAACAAACAACCCTAAACCCCTAACAACAAACAATCCTAACCCCCTAACAGCCAACAACTCTCACCCCCTAACCACAAACTACACTAACACCCTAACCACAAACAACACTAACCCCGTAAGAACAAACAACACTAACCCCCTAACCACAAACAACACTAACACCCTAACAACAAAAACTACTATACCCCAACAAGAAACAACCCTAAACCCCTAACAACAAACGCTAACCCCCTAACAACAAAAAACACTAAACCGCTAACAAGAAACTAACCTAACCCCGTAAAAACAAACAACCCTAACCTCCTAACAACAAACAACCCTAAACCCCTAACAACAAACAACCCTAACCTTCTAACAACAAACAACCATAACCCCCTAACAAACAACAACACTAACCCCCTAACCACAAACAACACTAACACCCTAACAACAAAAACTACTAAACCCCAACAAGAAACAACCCTAAACCCCTAACAACAAACACTAACCCCCTAACAGCAAACAACACAAAACCCCTAACAAGAAACTAACCTAACCCCCTAACAACCAACAACGCACACCCCCTGACCACAAACAACACTAACACCCTAACCACAAACAACACTAACCCCGTAAGAACAAACTACACTAACCCACTAACAACAAACAACACTAACACCCTAACATCAAAAACTACTAAACCCAACAAGAAACAACCCTAAACCCCTAACAACAAACACTAACCCCCTAACAACAACAACACTAAACCCCTAACAAGAAACTTACCTAATCCCGTAACAACAAACAACCCTAACCTCCTAACAACAAACAACCTTAAACCCCTAACAACAAACAACACTAACACCCTAACAACAAAAACCACTAAACCCCAACAAGAAACAACACTAAACCCCTAACAACAAACACTAACCCCCTAACAACAAACAACACTAAACCCCTAACAAAAAAACTAACCTAACCCTGTAACAACAAACAACCCTATACTCCTAACAACAAACAACCCTAACCCCCTAACAAACAACAACACTAAGCCCCTAACCACAAACAACACTAACACCCTAACAACTAAAACTACGAAACCCCAACAAGAAACAACCCTAAACACCTAACAACAAACAACACTAACCCCCTAACAACAAAAAACACTAACACCCTAACAACAAAGATCCCTAACCCCCTAAAAACAAACAACACTAAGCCCCAACAACAAACAACACTAACCCTCTAACAACAACCCTAATCCCCTAACTACAAACAACACTAACCCACTAACAACAAACAAAACTAACCCCCTAAAGAACAACAGAAACCCCAAACAACAAACAACTCTCACACCCTAACAACAAACAACACTAACCCCCTAACAACAACAACACTAACCCCCCAAAACGGACAACACTAACACCCTAACAACAAACACTACTAAACCCCAACTAGGAACAACCCTAACCCCCTAACAACAAACAACACTAACCCCCTAACAACAAACAACCCTAAACCCCTAACATCAAAGAACACTAACACCCTAACAACAAACAACCCTAACGCCCTAACAACAAAAAACACTAACCCCCGAACAGCAAACAACCCTAAACCATAAACACCAGAAACACTAACCCACTACAAACACACAACCCTAACCCACTAAGAACAAACAACCCTAACACCCTAACAACAAACAACCTTAAACCCCTAATAACAAACAACCCTAAACGCCTAACAACAAACAACACTAACACCCTAACAACAAAAACCACTAAACCCCAACAAGAAACAACACTAAACCCCTAACAACAAACACTACCCCCTAACAAAAAACAACACTAAACCCCTAACCAGAAACTAAGCTAACCCCGTAACAACAAACAACCCTAACGTCCTAACAACAAACAACCTTAACCCCCTAACAGCAAACAACCCTAAACCCCTAACAACAAACAATCCTAACC
Organism: Loxodonta africana; assembly: GCF_030014295.1. NCBI lineage: Eukaryota > Metazoa > Chordata > Mammalia > Proboscidea > Elephantidae > Loxodonta > Loxodonta africana. The sequence goes on along the minus strand of NW_026974830.1, from coordinate 383,828 downwards.
CCCTAACAACCAACAACTCTCACCCCCTAACCACAAACAACACTAACACCCTAACCACAAACAACACTAACCCCGTAAGAACAAACAACACTAACCCCCTAACCACAAACAACACTAACACCCTAACAACAAAAACTACTAAACCCCAAAAAGAAACAACCCTAAACCCCTAACAAAAAACACTAACCCCCTAACAACAAACAACACTAAACCCCTAACAAGAAACTAACCTAACCCTGTAACAACAAACAACCCTAACCTCCTAACAACAAACAACCTTAAACCCCTAACAACAAACAACCCTAAACCCCTAACAACAAAAAACACTAACACCCTAACAACAAAAAACACTAAACCTCAACAAGAAACAGCACTAAACCCCTAACAACAAACACTAACCCCCTAACAACAAACAACACTAAACCCCTAACAAGAAACTAACCTAACCCTGTAACAACAAACAACCCTAACCTCCTAACAACAAACAACCTTAACCCCCTAACAACAAACAACCCTAAACCCCTAACAACAAACAATCCTAACCCCCTAACAACCAACAACGCACACCCCCTATCCACAAACAACACTAACACCCTAACCACGAACAACACTAACCCCGTAAGAACAAACAACACTAACCCCCTAACAACAAACAACACTAGCACCCTAACAACAAAAACTACTAAACCCCAACAAGAAACAACCCTAAACCCCTAACAACAAACACTAACCCCCTACCAACAAAGAACACTAAACCCCTAACAAGAAACTTACCTAACCCTGTAAGAACAAACAACCCTAACCTCCTAACAACAAACAACCTTAACCCCCTAACAACAAACAACCTTAAACCCCTAACAACAAACACTAACCCCCTAACAACAAACAACACTAAATCCCTAACAAGAAACTAACCTAACCCCGTAACAACAAACAACCCTAACCTCCTAACAAAAAACAACCTTAAACCCCTAACAACAAACAACCCTAAACCCCTAACAACAATCAACAATAACACCCTAACAACAAAAACCACTAAACCCCAACAAGAAACAACACTAAACCCCTAACAACAAACACTAACCCCCTAACAACAAACAACACTAAATCCCTAACAAGAAACTAACCTAACCCCGTAAGAACAAACAACCCTAACCTCCTAACAACAAACAACCTTAAACCCCTAACAACAAACAACCCTAAACCCCTAACAACAATCAACAATAACACCCTAACAACAAAAACCACTAAACCCCAACAAGAAACAACACTAAACCCCTAACAACAAACACTAACCCCCTAACAACAAACAACACTAAACCCCTAACAAGAAACTAACCTAACCCTGTAACAACAAACAACCCTAACCTCCTAACAACAAACAACCTTAACCGCTTAACAACAAACAACCCTAAACCCCTAACAACAAACAATCCTAACCCCCTAACAACCAATAACGCTCATCCTCTAACCACAAACAACACTAACACCCTAACCACAAACAACACAAACCCCGTAAGAACAAACAACACTAACCCCCTAACAACAAACAACACTAACACCCTAACAACAAAAACTACTAAACCCCAACAAGAAAAAACCCTAAACCCCTAACAACAAACACTAACCCCCTAACAACAAACAACACTAAACCCCTAACAAGAAACTAACATAACTCCGTAACAACAAACAACCCTAACCTCCTAACAACAAACAACCCTAAACCCCTAACAACAAACAACCCTAACCTTCTAACAACAAACAACCCTAACCCCCTAACAAACAACAACACTAACCCCCTAACCACAAACAACACTAACACCTTAACAACAAAAACTACTAAAAAACAACAAGAAACAACCCTAAAGCCCTAACAACAAACACTAACCCCCTAACAACAAACAACCCTAAACACCTAACAACAAACAACACTAACACCCTAACAATAAAAACCACTAAACCCCAACAAGAAACAACACTAAACCCCTAACAACAAACACTAACCCCCTAACAACAAACAACACTAAACCGCTAACAAGAAACTAACCTAACAATGTAACAACAAACAACCCTAACATCCTAACAACAAACATCCTTAACCCCCTAACAACAAACAACACTACACCCCTAACAACAAACAATCCTAACCCCCTAACAACCAACAACGCACACCCCCTAACCACAAACAACACTAACACCCTAACCACAAACAACACTAACCCCGTAAGAACAAACTACACTAACGCCCTAACAACAAACAAAACTAACACCCTAACAACAAAAACTACTAAACCCGAACAAGAAACAACCCTAAACCCCTAACAACAAACACTAACCCCCTAACAACAAACAACACTAAACCCCTAACAAGAAACTAACCTAACCCCGTAACAACAAACAACCCTAACCTCCTAACAACAAACAACCTTAAACCCCTAACAACAAACAACCCTAAACCCCTAACAACAAACAACACTAACACCCTAACAACAAAAACCACTAAACCCCAACAAGAAACAACACTAAACCCCTAACAACAAACACTAACCCCCTAACAACAAACAACACTAAACCCCTAACAAGAAACTAACCTAACCCTGTAACAACAAACAACCCTAACCTCCTAACAAAAAACAACCCTAACCCCCTAACAAACAACAACACTAACCCCCTAACCACAAACAACACTAACACCCTAACAACAAAAACTACTAAACCCCAACAAGAAACAACCCTAAACCCCTAACAACAAACACTAACCCCCTAACAACAAACAACACTAAACCCCTAACAAGAAACTAACCTAAACCCGTAACAACAAACAACCCTAATCTCCTAACAACAAACAACCTTAAGCCCCTAACAACAAACAACCCTAAACCCCTAACAACAAACAATCCTAACCCCCTAACAACCAACAACGCACACCCCCTATCCACAAAGAACACTAACACCCTAACCACAAACAACACTAACCCCCTAAGAACAAACAACACTAACCCCCTAACAACAAACAACACTAACACCCTAACAACAAAAACTACTAAACCCCAACAAGAAACAACCCTAAACCCCTAACAACAAACACTAACCCCCTAACAACAAACAACACTAAACCCCTAACAAGAAACTAACCTAAACCCGTAACAACAAACAACCCTAACCTCCTAACAACAAACAACCTTCAACCCCTAACAACAAACAACCCTAAACCCCTAACAACAAACAACACTAACACCCTAACAACAAAAACCACTAAACCCCAACAAGAAACAACACTAAACCCCTAACAACAAACACTAACCCCCTAACAACAAACAACACTAAACCCCTAACAAGAAACTAACCTAACCCTGTAACAACAAACAACCCTAACCTCCTAACAACAAACAACCCTAACCCCCTAACAAACAACAACACTAAGCCCCTAACCACAAACAACACTAACACCCTAACAACTAAAACTACTAAACCCCAACAAGAAACAACCCTAAACCCCTAACAACAAACACTAACCCCCTAACAACAAACAACACTAAACCCCTAACAAGAAACTAACCTAACCCCGTAACAACAAACAACCCTAACCCCCTAACAACAAACAACCTTAAACCCCTAACAACAAACAACCCTAAACCCCTAACAAGAAACAACACTAACACCCTAACAACAAAAACCACTAAACCCCAACAAGAAACAACACTTACCCCTAACAACAAACACTAACCTCCTAACAACAAACAACACTAAACCCCTAACAAGAAACTAACCTAACTCTGTAACAACAAACAACCCTAACCTCCTAACAACAAACAACCTTAACCCCCTAACAACAAACAACCCTAAACCCCTAACAACAAACAACCTTATACCCCTAACAACAAACAACCCTAAACCCCTAACAACAAAAAACACTAACACCCTAACAACAAAAAACACTAAACCCCAACAAGAAACAACACTAAACCCCTAACAACAAACACTAACCCCCTAACAACAAACAACACTAAACCCCTAACAAGAAACTAACCTAAACCCGTAACAACAAACAACCCTAATCTCCTAACAACAAACAACCTTAAGCCCCTAACAACAAACAACCCTAAACCCCTAACAACAAACAACACTAACACCCTAACAACCAACAACGCACACCCCCTATCCACAAAGAACGCTAACACCCTAACCACAAACAACACTAACCCCCTAAGAACAAACAACACTAACCCCCTAACAACAAAAAACACTAACACCCTAACAACAAAAACTACTAAACCCCAACAAGAAACAACCCTAAACCCCTAACAACAAACACTAACCCCCTAACAACAAACAACACTAAACCCCTAACAAGAAACTAACCTAAACCCGTAACAACAAACAACCCTAACCTCCTAACAACAAACAACCTTCAACCCCTAACAACAAACAACCCTAAACCCCTAACAACAAACAACACTAACACCCTAACAACAAAAACCACTAAACCCCAACAAGAAACAACACTAAACCCCTAACAACAAACACTAACCCCCTAACAACAAACAACACTAAACCCCTAACAAGAAACTAACCTAACCCTGTAACAACAAACAACCCTAACCTCCTAACAACAAACAACCCTAACCCCCTAACAAACAACAACACTAAGCCCCTAACCACAAACAACACTAACACCCTAACAACTAAAACTACTAAACCCCAACAAGAAACAACCCTAAACCCCTAACAACAAACACTAACCCCCTAACAAGAAACAACACTAAACCCCTAACAAGAAACTAACCTAACCCCGTAACAACAAACAACCCTAACCCCCTAACAACAAACAACCTTAAACCCCTAACAACAAACAACCCTAAACCCCTAACAACAAACAACACTAACACCCTAACAACAAAAACCACTAAACCCCAACAAGAAACAACACTTACCCCTAACAACAAACACTAACCTCCTAACAACAAACAACACTAAACCCCTAACAAGAAACTAACCTAACTCTGTAACAACAAACAACCCTAACCTCCTAACAACAAACAACCTTAACCCCCTAACAACAAACAACCCTAAACCCCTAACAACAAACAATCCTAACCCCCTAACAACCAACAACGCACACCCCCTAACCACAAACAACACTAACACCCTAACCACAAACAACACTAACCCCGTAAGAACAAACAACACTAACCCCCTAACAACAAACAACACTAACACCCTAACAACAAAAACTACTAAACCCCAACAAGAAACAGCCCTAAACCCCTAACAACAAACACTAACCCCCTAACAACAAACAACACTAAACCCCTAACAAGAAACTAACCTAACCCCGTAACAACAAACAACCCTAACCTCCTAACAACAAACAACCTTAAACCCCTAACAACAAACAACCCTAAACCCCTATCAACAAACAACACTAACACCCTAACAACAAAAACCACTAAACCCCAACAAGAAACAACACTAAACCCCTAACAACAAACACTAACCCCCTAACAACAAACAACACTAAACCCCTAACAAGAAACTAACCTAACCCTGTAACAACAAACAACCCTAACCTCCTAACAACAAACAACCTTAACCGCTTAACAACAAACAACCCTAAACCCCTAACAACAAACAATCCTAACCCCCTAACAACCAATAACGCTCATCCTCTAACCACAAACAACACTAACACCCTAACCACAAACAACACAAACCCCGTAAGAACAAACAACACTAACCCCCTAACAACAAACAACACTAACACCCTAACAACAAAAACTACTAAACCCCAACAAGAAAAAACCCTAAACCCCTAACAACAAACACTAACCCCCTAACAACAAACAACACTAAACCCCTAACAAGAAACTAACATAACTCCGTAACAACAAACAACCCTAACCTCCTAACAACACACAACCCTAAACCCCTAACAACAAACAACCCTAACCTTCTAACAACAAACAACCCTAACCCCCTAACAAACAACAACACTAACCCCCTAACCACAAACAACACTAACACCTTAACAACAAAAACTACTAAAAAACAACAAGAAACAACCCTAAAGCCCTAACAACAAACACTAACCCCCTAACAACAAACAACACTAAACCCCTAACAAGAAACTAACCTAACCCCGTAACAACAAACAACCCTAACCTCCTAACAACAAACAACCTTAAACCCCTAACAACAAAAAACCCTAAACCCCTAACAACAAACAACACTAACACCCTAACAACAAAAACCACTAAACCCCAACAACAAACAACCCTAACCCCCTAACAAACAACAACACTAACCCCCTAACCACAAACAACACTAACACCCTAACAAGAAAAACTACTAAACTTCAACAAGAAACAACCTTAAAACCCTAACAACAAACACTAACCCCCTAACAACAAACAACCCTAAACACCTAACAACAAACAACACTAACACCCTAACAATAAAAACCACTAAACCCCAACAAGAAACAACACTAAACCCCTAACAACAAACACTAACCCCCTAACAACAAACAACACTAAACCGCTAACAAGAAACTAACCTAACAATGTAACAACAAACAACCCTAACATCCTAACAACAAACATCCTTAACCCCCTAACAACAAACAACACTACACCCCTAACAACAAACAATCCTAACCCCCTAACAACCAACAACGCACACCCCCTAACCACAAACAACACTAACACCCTAACCACAAACAACACTAACCCCGTAAGAACAAACTACACTAACGCCCTAACAACAAACAAAACTAACACCCTAACAACAAAAACTACTAAACCCGAACAAGAAACAACCCTAAACCCCTAACAACAAACACTAACCCCCTAACAACAAACAACACTAAACCCCTAACAAGAAACTAACCTAACCCCGTAACAACAAACAACCCTAACCTCCTAACAACAAACAACCTTAAACCCCTAACAACAAACAACCCTAAACCCCTAACAACAAACAACACTAACACCCTAACAACAAAAACCACTAAACCCCAACAAGAAACAACACTAAACCCCTAACAACAAACACTAACCCCCTAACAACAAACAACACTAAACCCCTAACAAGAAACTAACCTAACCCTGTAACAACAAACAACCCTAACCTCCTAACAAAAAACAACCCTAACCCCCTAACAAACAACAACACTAACCCCCTAACCACAAACAACACTAACACCCTAACAACAAAAACTACTAAACCCCAACAAGAAACAACCCTAAACCCCTAACAACAAACACTAACCCCCTAACAACAAACAACACTAAACCCCTAACAAGAAACTAACCTAACCCCGTAACAACAAACAACCCTAACCCCCTAACAACAAACAACCTTAAACCCCTAACAACAAACAACCCTAAACATCTAACAAGAAACAACACTAACACCCTAACAACAAAAACCACTAAACCCCAACAAGAAACAACACTAAACCCCTAACAACAAACACTAACCCCCTAACAACAAACAACACTAAACCCCTAACAAGAAACTAACCTAACCCCGTAACAACAAACAACCCTAACCTCCTAACAACAAACAACCTTAAACCCCTGACAACAAACAACCCTAAACCCCTATCAACAAACAACACTAACACCCTAACAACAAAAACCACTAAACCCCAACAAGAAACAACACTAAACCCCTAACAACAAACACTAACCCCCTAACAACAAACAACACTAAACCCCTAACAAGCAACTTACCTAACCCCGTAACAACAAACAACCCTAACCTCCTAACAGCAAACAACCTTAAACCCCTAACAACAAACAACCCTAAACCCCTAACAACAAACAACACTAACACCCTAACAACAAAAACCACTAAACCCCAACAAGAAACAACCCTAAACCCCTAACAACAAACACTAACCCCCTAACAACAAACAACACTAAACCCCTAACAAGAAACTAACCTAAACCCGTAACAACAAACAACCCTAATCTCCTAACAACAAACAACCTTAAGCCCCTAACAACAAACAACCCTAAACCCCTAACAACAAACAATCCTAACCCCCTAACAACCAGCAACGCACACCCCCTATCCACAAAGAACACTAACACCCTAACCACAAACAACACTAACCCCCTAAGAACAAACAACACTAACCCCCTAACAACAAACAACACTAACACCCTAACAACAAAAACTACTAAACCCCAACAAGAAACAACCCTAAACCCCTAACAACAAACACTAACCCCCTAACAACAAACAACACTAAACCCCTAACAAGAAACTAACCTAAACCCGTAACAACAAACAACCCTAACCTCCTAACAACAAACAACCTTCAACCCCTAACAACAAACAACCCTAAACCCCTAACAACAAACAACACTAACACCCTAACAACAAAAACCACTAAACCCCAACAAGAAACAACACTAAACCCCTAACAACAAACACTAACCCCCTAACAACAAACAACACTAAACCCCTAACAAGAAACTAACCTAACCCTGTAACAACAAACAACCCTAACCTCCTAACAACAAACAACCCTAACCCCCTAACAAACAACAACACTAAGCCCCTAACCACAAACAACACTAACACCCTAACAACTAAAACTACTAAACCCCAACAAGAAACAACCCTAAACCCCTAACAACAAACACTAACCCCCTAACAAGAAACAACACTAAACCCCTAACAAGAAACTAACCTAACCCCGTAACAACAAACAACCCTAACCCCCTAACAACAAACAACCTTAAACCCCTAACAACAAACAACCCTAAACCCCTAACAAGAAACAACACTAACACCCTAACAACAAAAACCACTAAACCCCAACAAGAAACAACACTTACCCCTAACAACAAACACTAACCTCCTAACAACAAACAACACTAAACCCCTAACAAGAAACTAACCTAACTCTGTAACAACAAACAACCCTAACCTCCTAACAACAAACAACCTTAACCCCCTAACAACAAACAACCCTAAACCCCTAACAACAAACAACCTTATACCCCTAACAACAAACAACCCTAAACCCCTAACAACAAAAAACACTAACACCCTAACAACAAAAAACACTAAACCCCAACAAGAAACAACACTAAACCCCTAACAACAAACACTAACCCCCTAACAACAAACAACACTAAACCCCTAACAAGAAACTAACCTAAACCCGTAACAACAAACAACCCTAATCTCCTAACAACAAACAACCTTAAGCCCCTAACAACAAACAACCCTAAACCCCTAACAACAAACAACACTAACACCCTAACAACCAACAACGCACACCCCCTATCCACAAAGAACACTAACACCCTAACCACAAACAACACTAACCCCCTAAGAACAAACAACACTAACCCCCTAACAACAAACAACACTAACACCCTAACAACAAAAACTACTAAACCCCAAAAAGAAACAGCCCTAAACCCCTAACAGCAAACACTAACCCCCTAACAACAAACAACACTAAACCCCTAACAAGAAACTAACCTAACCCCGTAACAACAAACAACCCTAACCTCCTAACAACAAACAACCTTAAACCCCTAACAACAAACAACCCTAAACCCCTATCAACAAACAACACTAACACCCTAACAACAAAAACCACTAAACCCCAACAAGAAACAACACTAAACCCCTAACAACAAACACTAACCCCCTAACAACAAACAACATTAAACCCCTAACAAGAAACTAACCTAACCCTGTAACAACAAACAACCCTAACCGCCTAACAACAAACAACCTTAACCGCTTAACAACAAACAACCCTAAACCCCTAACAACAAACAATCCTAACCCCCTAACAACCAATAACGCTCATCCTCTAACCACAAACAACACTAACACCCTAACCACAAACAACACAAACCCCGTAAGAACAAACAACACTAACCCCCTAACAACAAACAACACTAACACCCTAACAACAAAAACTACTAAACCCCAACAAGAAAAAACCCTAAACCCCTAACAACAAACACTAACCCCCTAACAACAAACAACACTAAACCCCTAACAAGAAACTAACATAACTCCGTAACAACAAACAACCCTAACCTCCTAACAACACACAACCCTAAACCCCTAACAACAAACAACCCTAACCTTCTAACAACAAACAACCCTAACCCCCTAACAAACAACAACACTAACCCCCTAACCACAAACAACACTAACACCTTAACAACAAAAACTACTAAAAAACAACAAGAAACAACCCTAAAGCCCTAACAACTAACACTAACCCCCTAACAACAAACAACACTAAACCCCTAACAAGAAACTAACCTAACCCCGTAACAACAAACAACCCTAACCTCCTAACAACAAACAACCTTAAACCCCTAACAACAAAAAACCCTAAACCCCTAACAACAAACAACACTAACACCCTAACAACAAAAACCACTAAACCCCAACAACAAACAACCCTAACCCCCTAACAAACAACAACACTAACCCCCTAACCACAAACAACACTAACACCCTAACAAGAAAAACTACTAAACTTCAACAAGAAACAACCTTAAAACCCTAACAACAAACACTAACCCCCTAACAACAAACAACCCTAAACACCTAACAACAAACAACACTAACACCCTAACAATAAAAACCACTAAACCCCAACAAGAAACAACACTAAACCCCTAACAACAAACACTAACCCCCTAACAACAAACAACACTAAACCGCTAACAAGAAACTAACCTAACAATGTAACAACAAACAACCCTAACATCCTAACAACAAACATCCTTAACCCCCTAACAACAAACAACACTACACCCCTAACAACAAACAATCCTAACCCCCTAACAACCAACAACGCACACCCCCTAACCACAAACAACACTAACACCCTAACCACAAACAACACTAACCCCGTAAGAACAAACTACACTAACGCCCTAACAACAAACAAAACTAACACCCTAACAACAAAAACTACTAAACCCCAACAAGAAACAACCCTAAACCCCTAACAACAAACACTAACCCCCTAACAACAAACAACACTAAACCCCTAACAAGAAACTAACCTAACCCCGTAACAACAAACAACCCTAACCTCCTAACAACAAACAACCTTAAACCCCTAACAACAAACAACCCTAAACCCCTAACAACAAACAACACTAACACCCTAACAACAAAAACCACTAAACCCCAACAAGAAACAACACTAAACCCCTAACAACAAACACTAACCCCCTAACAACAAACAACACTAAACCCCTAACAAGAAACTAACCTAACCCTGTAACAACAAACAACCCTAACCTCCTAACAAAAAACAACCCTAACCCCCTAACAAACAACAACACTAACCCCCTAACCACAAACAACACTAACACCCTAACAACAAAAACTACTAAACCCCAACAAGAAACAACCCTAAACCCCTAACAACAAACACTAACACCCTAACAACAAACAACACTAAACCCCTAACAAGAAACTAACCTAACCCCGTAACAACAAACAACCCTAACCCCCTAACAACAAACAACCTTAAACCCCTAACAACAAACAACCCTAAACATCTAACAAGAAACAACACTAACACCCTAACAACAAAAACCACTAAACCCCAACAAGAAACAACACTAAACCCCTAACAACAAACACTAACCCCCTAACAACAAACAACACTAAACCCCTAACAAGAAACTAACCTAACCCCGTAACAACAAACAACCCTAACCTCCTAACAACAAACAACCTTAAACCCCTGACAACAAACAACCCTAAACCCCTATCAACAAACAACACTAACACCCTAACAACAAAAACCACTAAACCCCAACAAGAAACAACACTAAACCCCTAACAACAAACACTAACCCCCTAACAACAAACAACACTAAACCCCTAACAAGCAACTTACCTAACCCCGTAACAACAAACAACCCTAACCTCCTAACAGCAAACAACCTTAAACCCCTAACAACAAACAACCCTAAACCCCTAACAACAAACAACACTAACACCCTAACAACAAAAACCACTAAACCCCAACAAGAAACAACCCTAAACCCCTAACAACAAACACTAACCCCCTAACAACAAACAACACTAAACCCCTAACAAGAAACTAACCTAAACCCGTAACAACAAACAACCCTAATCTCCTAACAACAAACAACCTTAAGCCCCTAACAACAAACAACCCTAAACCCCTAACAACAAACAATCCTAACCCCCTAACAACCAACAACGCACACCCCCTATCCACAAAGAACACTAACACCCTAACCACAAACAACACTAACCCCCTAAGAACAAACAACACTAACCCCCTAACAACAAACAACACTAACACCCTAACAACAAAAACTACTAAACCCCAACAAGAAACAACCCTAAACCCCTAACAACAAACACTAACCCCCTAACAACAAACAACACTAAACCCCTAACAAGAAACTAACCTAAACCCGTAACAACAAACAACCCTAACCTCCTAACAACAAACAACCTTCAACCCCTAACAACAAACAACCCTAAACCCCTAACAACAAACAACACTAACACCCTAACAACAAAAACCACTAAACCCCAACAAGAAACAACACTAAACCCCTAACAACAAACACTAACCCCCTAACAACAAACACAACTAAACCCCTAACAAGAAACTAACCTAACCCTGTAACAACAAACAACCCTAACCTCCTAACAACAAACAACCCTAACCCCCTAACAAACAACAACACTAAGCCCCTAACCACAAACAACACTAACACCCTAACAACTAAAACTACTAAACCCCAACAAGAAACAACCCTAAACCCCTAACAACAAACACTAACCCCCTAACAACAAACAACACTAAACCCCTAACAGGAAACTAACCTAACCCCGTAACAACAAACAACCCTAACCCCCTAACAACAAACAACCTTAAACCCCTAACAACAAACAACCCTAAACCCCTAACAAGAAACAACACTAACACCCTAACAACAAAAACCACTAAACCCCAACAAGAAACAACACTTACCCCTAACAACAAACACTAACCTCCTAACAACAAACAACACTAAACCCCTAACAAGAAACTAACCTAACTCTGTAACAACAAACAACCCTAACCTCCTAACAACAAACAACCTTAACCCCCTAACAACAAACAACCCTAAACCCCTAACAACAAACAATCCTAACCCCCTAACAACCAACAACGCACACCCCCTAACCACAAACAACACTAACACCCTAACCACAAACAACACTAACCCCGTAAGAACAAACAACACTAACCCCCTAACAACAAACAACACTAACACCCTAACAACAAAAACTACTAAACCCCAACAAGAAACAGCCCTAAACCCCTAACAACAAACACTAACCCCCTAACAACAAACAACACTAAACCCCTAACAAGAAACTAACCTAACCCCGTAACAACAAATAACCCTAACCTCCTAACAACAAACAACCTTAAACCCCTAACAACAAACAACCCTAAACCCCTATCAACAAACAACACTAACACGCTAACAACAAAAACCACTAAACCCCAACAAGAAACAACACTAAACCCCTAACAACAAACACTAACCCCCTAACAACAAACAACACTAAACCCCTAACAAGAAACTAACCTAACCCTGTAACAACAAACAACCCTAACCTCCTAACAACAAACAACCTTAACCCCTTAACAACAAACAACCCTAAACCTCTAACAACAAACAATCCTAACCCCCTAACAACCAATAACGCTCATCCTCTAACCACAAACAACACTAACACCCTAACCACAAACAACACAAACCCCGTAAGAACAAACAACACTAACCCCCTAACAACAAACAACACTAACACCCTAACAACAAAAACTACTAAACCCCAACAAGAAAAAACCCTAAACCCCTAACAACAAACACTAACCCCCTAACAACAAACAACACTAAACCCCTAACAAGAAACTAACATAACTCCATAACAACAAACAACCCTAACCTCCTAACAACAAACAACCCTAAACCCCTAACAACAAACAACCCTAACCTTCTAACAACAAACAACCCTAACCCCCTAACAAACAACAACACTAACCCCCTAACCACAAACAACACTAACACCTTAACAACAAAAACTACTAAAAAACAACAAGAAGCAACCCTAAAGCCCTAACAACAAACACTAACCCCCTAACAACAAACAACACTAAACCCCTAACAAGAAACTAACCTAACCCCGTAACAACAAACAACCCTAACCTCCTAACAACAAACAACCTTAAACCCCTAACAACAAAAAACCCTAAACCCCTAACAACAAACAACACTAACACCCTAACAACAAAAACCACTAAACCCCAACAACAAACAACCCTAACCCCCTAACAAACAACAACACTAACCCCCTAACCACAAACAACACTAACACCCTAACAAGAAAAACTACTAAACTCCAACAAGAAACAACCTTAAACCCCTAACAACAAACACTAACCCCCTAACAACAAACAACCCTAAACACCTAACAACAAACAACACTAACACCCTAACAATAAAAACCACTAAACCCCAACAAGAAACAACACTAAACCCGTAACAACAAACACTAACCCCCTAACAACAAACAACACTAAACCGCTAACAAGAAACTAACCTAACAATGTAACAACAAACAACCCTAACATCCTAACAACAAACATCCTTAACCCCCTAACAACAAACAACCCTACACCCCTAACAACAAACAATCCTAACCCCCTAACAACCAACAACGCACACCCCCTAACCACAAACAACACTAACACCTTAACCACAAACAACACTAACCCCGTAAGAACAAACTACACTAACGCCCTAACAACAAACAAAACTAACACCCTAACAACAAAAACTACTAAACCCCAACAAGAAACAACCCTAAACCCCTAACAACAAACACTAACCCCCTAACAACAAACAACACTAAACCCCTAACAAGAAACTAACCTAACCCCGTAACAACAAACAACCCAAACCTCCTAACAACAAACAACCTTAAACCCCTAACAACAAACAACCCTAAACCCCTAACAACAAACAACACTAACACCCTAACAACAAAAACCACTAAACCCCAACAAGAAACAACACTAAACCCCTAACAACAAACACTAACCCCCTAACAACAAACAACACTAAACCCCTAACAAGAAACTAACCTAACCCTGTAACAACAAACAACCCTAACCTCCTAACAAAAAACAACCCTAACCCCCTAACAAACAACAACACTAACCCCCTAACCACAAACAACACTAACACCCTAACAACAAAAACTACTAAACCCCAACAAGAAACAACCCTAAACCCCTAACAACAAACACTAACCCCCTAACAACAAACAACACTAAACCCCTAACAAGAAACTAACCTAACCCCGTAACAACAAACAACCCTAACCCCCTAACAACAAACAACCTTAAACCCCTAACAACAAACAACCCTAAACATCTAACAAGAAACAACACTAACACCCTAACAACAAAAACCACTAAACCCCAACAAGAAACAACACTAAACCCCTAACAACAAACACTAACCCCCTAACAACAAACAACACTAAACCCCTAACAAGAAACTAACCTAACCCCGTAACAACAAACAACCCTAACCTCCTAACAACAAACAACCTTAAACCCCTAACAACAAACAACCCTACACCCCTATCAACAAACAACACTAACACCCTAACAACAAAAACCACTAAACCCCAAGAAGAAACAACACTAAACCCCTAACAACAAACACTAACCCCCTAACAACAAACAACACTAAACCCCTAACAAGAAACTAACCTAACCCTGTAACAACAAACAACCCTAACCTCCTAACAACAAACAACCTTAACCCCCTAACAACAAACAACCCTAAACCCCTAACAACAAACAATCCTAACCCCCTAACAACCAATAACGCTCATCCTCTAACCACAAACAACACTAACACCCTAACCACAAACAACACAAACCCCGTAAGAACAAACAACACTAACCCCCTAACAGAAACAACACTAACACCCTAACAACAAAAACTACTAAACCCCAACAAGAAAAAACCCTAAACCCCTAACAACAAACACTAACCCCCTAACAACAAACACTAAACCCCTAACAAGAAACTAACATAACTCCGTAACAACAAACAACCCTAACCTCCTAACAACAAACAACCCTAAACCCCTAACAACAAACAACCCTAACCTTCTAACAACAAACAACCCTAACCCCCTAAAAAACAACAACACTAACCCCCTAACCACAAACAACACTAACACCCTAACAACAAAAACTACTAAAAAACAACAAGAAACAACCCTAAAGCCCTAACAACAAACACTAACCCCCTAACAACAAACAACACTAAACCCCTAACAAGAAACTAACCTAACCCCGTAACAACAAACAACCCTAACCTCCTAACAACAAACAACCTTAAACCCCTAACAACAAAAAACCCTAAACCCCTAACAACAAACAACACTAACACCCTAACAACAAAAACCACTAAACCCCAACAACAAACAACCCTAACCCCCTAACAAACAACAACACTAACCCCCTAACCACAAACAACACTAACACCCTAACAAGAAAAACTACTAAACTCCAACAAGAAACAACCCTAAACCCCTAACAACAAACACTAACCCCCTAAGAGCAAACAACACTAAACCCCTAACAAGAAACTAACCTAACCCCCTAACAACCAACAACGCACACCCCCTAACCACAAACAACACTAACACCCTAACCACAATCAACACTAACCCCGTAAGAACAAACTACACTAACCACCTAACCACAAACAACACTAACACCCTAACAACAAAAACTACTATACCCCAACAAGAAACAACCCTAAACCCCTAACAACAAACACTAACCCCCTAACAACAAAAAACACTAAACCCCTAACAAGAAACTAACCTAACCCCGTAACAACAAACACCCCAAACCTCCTAACAACAAACAACCCTAAACCCCTAACAACAAACAACCCTAACCTTCTAACAACAAACAACCCTAACCCCCTAACAAACAACAACACTAACCCCCTAACCACAAACAACACTAACACCCTAACAACAAAAACTAATAAACCCGAAAAAGAAACAACCCTAAAACCCTAACAACAAACACTAACCCCCTAACAACAAACAACACTAAACCCCTAACAAGAAACTAACCTAACCCTGTAAAAACAAACAACCCTAACCTCCTAACAACAAACAACCCTAACCCCCTAACAAACATCAACACTAACCCCCTAAACACAAACAACACTAACACCCTAACAACAAAAACTACTAAACCCCAACAAGAAACAACCCTAAACCCCTAAAAACAAACACTAACCCCCAACAACAAACAACACTAAACCCCTAACAAGAAACTAACCTAACCCCGTAACAACAAACAACCCTAACCTCCTAACAGCAAACAACCTTAAACCCCTAACAACAAACAACCCTAAACCCCTAACAACAAACAACACTAACACCCTAACAACAAAAACACTAAACCCCAACAAGAAACAACACTAAACCCCTAACAACAAACACTAACCACCTAACAACAAACAACCCTAAACCCCTAACAACAAACAATCCTAACCCCCTAACAACCAAAAACTCGCACCCCCTAACCACAAACAACACTAACACCCTAACCAAAAACAACACTAACCCCGTAAGAACAAACAACACTAACCCCCTAAGCACAAACAACACTAACACCCTAACAACAAAAACTACTAAACCCCAAAAAGAAACAACACTAAACCCCTAACAACAAACACTAACCCCCTAACAACAAACAACACTAAACCCCTAACAAGAAACTAACCTAACCCTGTAACAACAAACAACCCTAACCTCCTAACAACAAACAACCTTAACCCCCTAACAACAAACAACCCTAAACCCCTAACAACAAACAATCCTAACCCCCTAACAACCAACAACGCACACCCCCTATCCACAAAGAACACTAACACCCTAACCACAAACAACACTAACCCCCTAAGAACAAACAACACTAACCCCCTAACAACAAACAACACTAACACCCTAACAACAAAAACTACTAAACCCCAACAAGAAACAACCCTAAACCCCTAACAACAAACACTAACCCCCTAACAACAAACAACACTAAACCCCTAACAAGAAACTAACCTAACCCCGTAACAACAAACAACCCTAACCTCCTAACAACAACCTTCAACCCCTAACAACAAACAACCCTAAACCCCTAACAACAAACAACACTAACACCCTAACAACAAAAACCACTAAACCCCAACAAGAAACAACACTAAACCCCTAACAACAAACACTAACCCCCTAACAACAAACAACACTAAACCCCTAACAATAAACTAACCTAACCCTGTAACAACAAACAACCCTAACCTCCTAACAACAAACAACCCTAACCCCCTAACAAACAACAACACTAAGCCCCTAACCACAAACAACACTAACACCCTAACAACTAAAACTACTAAACCCCAACAAGAAACAACCCTAAACCCCTAACAACAAACACTAACCCCCTAACAACAAACAACACTAAACCCCTAACAAGAAACTAACCTAACCCCGTAACAATAAACAACCCTAACCCCCTAACAACAAACAACCTTAAACCCCTAACAACAAACAACCCTAAACCCCTAACAACAAACAATCCTAACCCCCTAACAACCAACAACGCACACCCCCAACCACAAACAACACTAACACCCTAACCACAAACAACACTAACCCCGTAAGAACAAACAACACTAACCCCCTAACAACAAACAACACTAACACCCTAACAACAAAAACTACTAAACCCCAACAAGAAACAGCCCTAAACCCCTAACAACAAACACTAACCCCCTAACAACAAACAACACTAAACCCCTAACAAGAAACTAACCTAACCCCGTAACAACAAACAACCCTAACCTCCTAACAACAAACAACCTTAAACCCCTAACAACAAACAACCCTAAACCCCTATCAACAAACAACACTAACACCCTAACAACAAAAACCACTAAACCGCAACAAGAAACAACACTAAACCCCTAACAACAAACACTAACCCCCTAACAACAAACAACACTAAACCCCTAACAAGAAACTAACCTAACCCTGTAACAACAAACAACCCTAACCTCCTAACAACAAACAACCTTAACCCCCTAACAACAAACAACCCTAAACCCCTAACAACAAACAATCCTAACCCCCTAACAACCAATAACGCTCATCCTCTAACCACAAACAACACTAACACCCTAACCACAAACAACACAAACCCCGTAAGAACAAACAACACTAACCCCCTAACAACAAACAACACTAACACCCTAACAACAAAAACTACTAAACCCCAACAAGAAAAAACCCTAAACCCCTAACAACAAACACTAACCCCCTAACAACAAACAACACTAAACCCCTAACAAGAAACTAACATAACTCCGTAACAACAAACAACCCTAACCTCCTAACAACAAACAACCCTAAACCCCTAACAACAAACAACCCTAACCTTCTAACAACAAACAACCCTAACCCCCTAACAAACAACAACACTAACCCCCTAACCACAAACAACACTAACACCTTAACAACAAAAACTACTAAAAAACAACAAGAAACAACCCTAAAGCCCTAACAACAAACACTAACCCCCTAACAACAAACAACACTAAACCCCTAACAAGAAACTAACCTAACCCCGTAACAACAAACAATCCTAACCTCCTAACAACAAACAACCTTAAACCCCTAACAACAAAAAACCCTAAACCCCTAACAACAAACAACACTAACACCCTAACAACAAAAACCACTAAACCCCAACAACAAACAACCCTAACCCCCTAACAAACAACAACACTAACCCCCTAACCACAAACAACACTAACACCCTAACAAGAAAAACTACTAAACTCCAACAAGAAACAACCTTAAACCCCTAACAACAAACACTAACCCCCTAACAACAAACAACCCTAAACACCTAACAACAAACAACACTAACACCCTAACAATAAAAACCACTAAACCCCAACAAGAAACAACACTAAACCCGTAACAACAAACACTAACCCCCTAACAACAAACAACACTAAACCGCTAACAAGAAACTAACCTAACAATGTAACAACAAACAACCCTAACATCCTAACAACAAACATCCTTAACCCCCTAACAACAAACAACCCTACACCCCTAACAACAAACAATCCTAACCCCCTAACAACCAACAACGCACACCCCCTAACCACAAACAACACTAACACCCTAACCACAAACAACACTAACCCCGTAAGAACAAACTACACTAACGCCCTAACAACAAACAAAACTAACACCCTAACAACAAAAACTACTAAACCCCAACAAGAAACATTCCTAAACCCCTAACAACAAACACTAACCCCCTAACAACAAACAACACTAAACCACTAACAAGAAACTAACCTAACCCCGTAACAACAAACAACCCTAACCTCCTAACAACAAACAACCTTAAACCCCTAACAACAAACAACCCTAAACCCCTAACAACAAACAACACTAACACCCTAACAACAAAAACCACTAAACCCCAACAAGAAACAACACTAAACCCCTAACAACAAACACTAACCCCCTAACAACAAACAACACTAAACCCCTAACAAGAAACTAACCTAACCCTGTAACAACAAACAACCCTAACCTCCTAACAAAAAACAACCCTAACCCCCTAACAAACAACAACACTAACCCCCTAACCACAAACAACACTAACACCCTAACAACAAAAACTACTAAACCCCAACAAGAAACAACCCTAAACCCCTAACAACAAACACTAACCCCCTAACAACAAACAACACTAAACCCCTAACAAGAAACTAACCTAACCCCGTAACAACAAACAACCCTAACCCCCTAACAACAAACAACCTTAAACCCCTAACAACAAACAACCCTAAACATCTAACAAGAAACAACACTAACACCCTAACAACAAAAACCACTAAACCCCAACAAGAAACAACACTAAACCCCTAACAACAAACACTAACCCCCTAACAACAAACAACACTAAACCCCTAACAAGAAACTAACCTAAACCCGTAACAACAAACAACCCTAACCTCCTAACAACAAACAACCTTAAACCCCTAACAACAAACAACCCTAAACCCCTATCAACAAACAACACTAACACCCTAACAACAAAAACCACTAAACCCCAACAAGAAACAACACTAAACCCCTAACAACAAACACTAACCCCCTAACAACAAACAACACTAAACCCCTAACAAGCAACTTACCTAACCCCGTAACAACAAACAACCCTAACCTCCTAACAGCAAACAACCTTAAACCCCTAACAACAAACAACCCTAAACCCCTAACAACAAACAAGACTAACACCCTAACAACAAAAACCACTAAACCCCAACAAGAAACAACCCTAAAACCCTAACAACAAACACTAACCCCCTAACAACAAACAACACTGAACCCCTAACAAGAAACTAACCTAACCCTGTAACAACAAACAACCCTAACCTCCTAACAACAAACAACCTTAACCCCCTAACAACAAACAACCCTAAACCCCTAACAACAAACAATCCTAACCCCCTAACAACCAACAACGCACACCCCCTAACCACAAACAACACTAACACCCTAACCACAAACAACACTAACCCCGTAAGAACAAACAACACTAACCCCCTAACAACAAACAACACTAACACCCTAACAACAAAAACTACTAAACCCCAACAAGAAACAGCCCTAAACCCCTAACAACAAATACTAACCCCCTAACAACAAACAACACTAAACCCCTAACAAGAAACTAACCTAACCCCGTAACAACAAATAACCCTAACCTCCTAACAACAAACAACCTTAAACCCCTAACAACAAACAACCCTAAACCCCTATCAACAAACAACACTAACACGCTAACAACAAAAACCACTAAACCCCAACAAGAAACAACACTAAACCCCTAACAACAAACACTAACCCCCTAACAACAAACAACACTAAACCCCTAACAAGAAACTAACCTAACCCTGTAACAACAAACAACCCTAACCTCCTAACAACAAACAACCTTAACCCCTTAACAACAAACAACCCTAAACCTCTAACAACAAACAATCCTAACCCCCTAACAACCAATAACGCTCATCCTCTAACCACAAACAACACTAACACCCTAACCACAAACAACACAAACCCCGTAAGAACAAACAACACTAACCCCCTAACAACAAACAACACTAACACCCTAACAACAAAAACTACTAAACCCCAACAAGAAAAAACCCTAAACCCCTAACAACAAACACTAACCCCCTAACAACAAACAACACTAAACCCCTAACAAGAAACTAACATAACTCCGTAACAACAAACAACCCTAACCTCCTAACAACAAACAACCCTAAACCCCTAACAACAAACAACCCTAACCTTCTAACAACAAACAACCCTAACTCCCTAACAAACAACAACACTAACCCCCTAACCACAAACAACACTAACACCTTAACAACAAAAACTACTAAAAAACAACAAGAAGCAACCCTAAAGCCCTAACAACAAACACTAACCCCCTAACAACAAACAACACTAAACCCCTAACAAGAAACTAACCTAACCCCGTAACAACAAACAACCCTAACCTACTAACAACAAACAACCTTAAACCCCTAACAACAAAAAACCCTAAACCCCTAACAACAAACAACACTAACACCCTAACAACAAAAACCACTAAACCCCAACAACAAACAACCCTAACCCCCTAACAAACAACAACACTAACCCCCTAACCACAAACAACACTAACACCCTAACAAGAAAAACTACTAAACTCCAACAAGAAACAACCTTAAACCCCTAACAACAAACACTAACCCCCCTAACAACAAACAACCCTAAACACCTAACAACAAACAACACTAACACCCTAACAATAAAAACCACTAAACCCCAACAAGAAACAACACTAAACCCGTAACAACAAACACTAACCCCCTAACAACAAACAACACTAAACCGCTAACAAGAAACTAACCTAACAATGTAACAACAAACAACCCTAACATCCTAACAACAAACATCCTTAACCCCCTAACAACAAACAACCCTACACCCCTAACAACAAACAATCCTAACCCCCTAACAACCAACAACGCACACCCCCTAACCACAAACAACACTAACACCTTAACCACAAACAACACTAACCCCGTAAGAACAAACTACACTAACGCCCTAACAACAAACAAAACTAACACCCTAACAACAAAAACTACTAAACCCCAACAAGAAACAACCCTAAACCCCTAACAACAAACACTAACCCCCTAACAACAAACAACACTAAACCCCTACCAAGAAACTAACCTAACCCCGTAACAACAAACAACCCTAACCTCCTAACAACAAACAACCTTAAACCCCTAACAACAAACAACCCTAAAACCCTAACAACAAACAACACTAACACCCTAACAACAAAAACCACTAAACCCCAACAAGAAACAACACTAAACCCCTAACAACAAACACTAACCCCCTAACAACAAACAACACTAAACCCCTAACAAGAAACTAACCTAACCCTGTAACAACAAACAACCCTAACCTCCTAACAAAAAACAACCCTAACCCCCTAACAAACAACAACACTAACCCCCTAACCACAAACAACACTAACACCCTAACAACAAAAACTACTAAACCCCAACAAGAAACAACCCTAAACCCCTAACAACAAACACTAACCCCCTAACAACAAACAACACTAAACCCCTAACAAGAAACTAACCTAACCCCGTAACAACAAACAACCCTAACCCCCTAACAACAAACAACATTAAACCCCTAACAACAAACAACCCTAACATCCTAACAAACATCCTTAACCCCCTAACAACAAACAACCCTAAACCCCTAACAACAAAAAATCCTAACCCCCTAACAACCAACAACGCACACCCCCTAACCACAAACAACACTAACACCCTAACCACAAACAACACTAACCCCGTAAGAACAAACTACACTAACGCCCTAACAACAAACAAAACTAACACCCTAACAACAAAAACTACTAAACCCCAACAAGAAACAACCCTAAACCCCTAACAACAAACACTAATCCCCTAACAACAAACAACCCTAAACCCCTAACAACAAACAACCCTAAACCCCTAACAACAAACAACACTAACACCCTAACAACAAAAACCACTAAACCCCAACAAGAAACAACACTAAACCCCTAACAACAAACACTAACCCCCTAACAACAAACAACACTAAACCCCTAACAAGAAACTAACCTAACCCTGTAACAACAAACAACCCTAACCTCCTAACAAAAAACAACCTTAACCCCCTAACAAACAACAACACTAACCCCCTAACCACAAACAACACTAACACCCTAACAACAAAAACTACTAAACCCCAACAAGAAACAGCCCTAAACCCCTAACAACAAACACTAACCCCCTAACAACAAAAAACACTAAACCCCTAACAAGAAACTAACCTAACCCCGTAACAACAAACATCCCTAACCTCCTAACAACAAACAACCTTAACCCCCTAACAACAAACAACACTAAACCCCTAACAACAAACCATCCTAACCCCCTAACAACCAACAACGCACACCCCCTACCCACAAACAACACTAACACCCTAACCACAAACAACACTAACCCCGTAAGAACAAACAACACTAACCCCCTAACAACAAACAACACTAACACCCTAACAACAAAAACTACTAAACCCCAACAAGAAACAACCCTAAACCCCTAACAACAAACACTAACCCCCTAACAACAAACAACACTAAACCCCTAACAAGAAACTAACCTAACCCCGTAACAACAAACAACCCTAACCTCCTAACAACAAACAACCTTAAACCCCTAACAACAAACAACCCTAAACCCCTAACAACAAACAACACTAACACACTAACAACAAAAAACACTAAACCCCAACAAGAAACAACACTAAACCCCTAACAACAAACACTAACCCCCTAACAACAAACAACACTAAACCCCTAACAAGAAACTAACCTAACCCTGTAACAACAAACAACCCTAACCTCCTAACAACAAATACCCCTAACCCCCTAACAAACAACAACACTAACCCCCTAACCACAAACAACACTAACACCCTTACAACAAAAACTACTAAACCCCAACAAGAAACAACCCTAAACCCCTAACAACAAACACTAACCCCCTAAGAGCAAACAACACTAAACCCCTAACAAGAAACTAACCTAACCCCCTAACAACCAACAACGCACACCCCCTAACCACAAACAACACTAACACCCTAACCACAAACAACACTAACCCCGTAAGAACAAACTACACTAACCACCTAACCACAAACAACACTAACACCCTAACAACAAAAACTACTATACCCCAACAAGAAACAACCCTAAACCCCTAACAACAAACACTAACCCCCTAACAACAAAAAACACTAAACCCCTAACAAGAAACTAACCTAACCCCGTAACAACAAACACCCCTAACCTCCTAACAACAAACAACCCTAAACCCCTAACAACAAACAACCCTAAACTTCTAACAACAAACAACCCTAACCCCCTAACAAACAACAACACTAACCCCCTAACCACAAACAACACTAACACCCTAACAACAAAAACTAATAAACCCGAAAAAGAAACAACCCTAAACCCCTAACAACAAACACTAACCCCCTAACAACAAACAACACTAAACCCCTAACAAGAAACTAACCTAACCCTGTAAAAACAAACAACCCTAACCTCCTAACAACAAACAACCCTAACCCCCTAACAAACATCAACACTAACCCCCTAAACACAAACAACACTAACACCCTAACAACAAAAACTACTAAACCCCAACAAGAAACAACCCTAAACCCCTAAAAACAAACACTAACCCCCTAACAACAAACAACACTAAACCCCTAACAAGAAACTAACCTAACCCCGTAACAACAAACAACCCTAACCTCCTAACAGCAAACAACCTTAAACCCCTAACAACAAACAACCCTAAAGCCCTAACAACAAACACTAACCCCCTAACAACAAACAACACTAAACCCCTAACAAGAAACTAACCTAACCCCGTAACAACAAACAACCCTAACCTACTAACAACAAACAACCTTAAACCCCTAACAACAAAAAACCCTAAACCCCTAACAACAAACAACACTAACACCCTAACAACAAAAACCACTAAACCCCAACAACAAACAACCCTAACCCCCTAACAAACAACAACACTAACCCCCTAACCACAAACAACACTAACACCCTAACAAGAAAAACTACTAAACTCCAACAAGAAACAACCTTAAACCCCTAACAACAAACACTAACCCCCTAACAACAAACAACCCTAAACACCTAACAACAAACAACACTAACACCCTAACAATAAAAACCACTAAACCCCAACAAGAAACAACACTAAACCCGTAACAACAAACACTAACCCCCTAACAACAAACAACACTAAACCGCTAACAAGAAACTAACCTAACAATGTAACAACAAACAACCCTAACATCCTAACAACAAACATCCTTAACCCCCTAACAACAAACAACCCTACACCCCTAACAACAAACAATCCTAACCCCCTAACAACCAACAACGCACACCCCCTAACCACAAACAACACTAACACCTTAACCACAAACAACACTAACCCCGTAAGAACAAACTACACTAACGCCCTAACAACAAACAAAACTAACACCCTAACAACAAAAACTACTAAACCCCAACAAGAAACAACCCTAAACCCCTAACAACAAACACTAACCCCCTAACAACAAACAACACTAAACCCCTACCAAGAAACTAACCTAACCCCGTAACAACAAACAACCCTAACCTCCTAACAACAAACAACCTTAAACCCCTAACAACAAACAACCCTAAACCCCTAACAACAAACAACACTAACACCCTAACAACAAAAACCACTAAACCCCAACAAGAAACAACACTAAACCCCTAACAACAAACACTAACCCCCTAACAACAAACAACACTAAACCCCTAACAAGAAACTAACCTAACCCTGTAACAACAAACAACCCTAACCTCCTAACAAAAAACAACCCTAACCCCCTAACAAACAACAACACTAACCCCCTAACCACAAACAACACTAACACCCTAACAACAAAAACTACTAAACCCCAACAAGAAACAACCCTAAACCCCTAACAACAAACACTAACCCCCTAACAACAAACAACACTAAACCCCTAACAAGAAACTAACCTAACCCCGTAACAACAAACAACCCTAACCCCCTAACAACAACCTTAAACCCCTAACAACAAACAACCCTAACATCCTAACAAACATCCTTAACCCCCTAACAACAAACAACCCTAAACCCCTAACAACAAAAAATCCTAAGCCCCTAACAACCAACAACGCACACCCCCTAACCACAAACAACACTAACACCCTAACCACAAACAACACTAACCCCGTAAGAACAAACTACACTAACGCCCTAACAACAAACAAAACTAACACCCTAACAACAAAAACTACTAAACCCCAACAAGAAACAACCCTAAACCCCTAACAACAAACACTAATCCCCTAACAACAAACAACCCTAAACCCCTAACAACAAACAACCCTAAACCCCTAACAACAAACAACACTAACACCCTAACAACAAAAACCACTAAACCCCAACAAGAAACAACACTAAACCCCTAACAACAAACACTAACCCCCTAACAACAAACAACACTAAACCCCTAACAAGAAACTAACCTAACCCTGTAACAACAAACAACCCTAACCTCCTAACAAAAAACAACCTTAACCCCCTAACAAACAACAACACTAACCCCCTAACCACAAACAACACTAACACCCTAACAACAAAAACTACTAAACCCCAACAAGAAACAGCCCTAAACCCCTAACAACAAACACTAACCCCCTAACAACAAAAAACACTAAACCCCTAACAAGAAACTAACCTAACCCCGTAACAACAAACATCCCTAACCTCCTAACAACAAACAACCTTAACCCCCTAACAACAAACAACACTAAACCCCTAACAACAAACCATCCTAACCCCCTAACAACCAACAACGCACACCCCCTACCCACAAACAACACTAACACCCTAACCACAAACAACACTAACCCCGTAAGAACAAACAACACTAACCCCCTAACAACAAACAACACTAACACCCTAACAACAAAAACTACTAAACCCCAACAAGAAACAACCCTAAACCCCTAACAACAAACACTAACCCCCTAACAACAAACAACACTAAACCCCTAACAAGAAACTAACCTAACCCCGTAACAACAAACAACCCTAACCTCCTAACAACAAACAACCTTAAACCCCTAACAACAAACAACCCTAAACCCCTAACAACAAACAACACTAACACACTAACAACAAAAAACACTAAACCCCAACAAGAAACAACACTAAACCCCTAACAACAAACACTAACCCCCTAACAACAAACAACACTAAACCCCTAACAAGAAACTAACCTAACCCTGTAACAACAAACAACCCTAACCTCCTAACAACAAATACCCCTAACCCCCTAACAAACAACAACACTAACCCCCTAACCACAAACAACACTAACACCCTTAGAACAAAAACTACTAAACCCCAACAAGAAACAACCCTAAACCCCTAACAACAAACACTAACCCCCTAAGAGCAAACAACACTAAACCCCTAACAAGAAACTAACCTAACCCCCTAACAACCAACAACGCACACCCCCTAACCACAAACAACACTAACACCCTAACCACAAACAACACTAACCCCGTAAGAACAAACTACACTAACCACCTAACCACAAACAACACTAACACCCTAACAACAAAAACTACTATACCCGAACAAGAAACAACCCTAAACCCCTAACAACAAACACTAACCCCCTAACAACAAAAAACACTAAACCCCTAACAAGAAACTAACC
Source organism: Loxodonta africana (assembly GCF_030014295.1). Taxonomy (NCBI): domain Eukaryota; kingdom Metazoa; phylum Chordata; class Mammalia; order Proboscidea; family Elephantidae; genus Loxodonta; species Loxodonta africana. The sequence continues at coordinate 354,698 of NW_026974830.1, read as the reverse complement.
TAACCTCGTAACAACAAACACCCCTAACCTCCTAACAACAAACAACCCTAAACCCCTAACAACAAACAACCCTAACCTTCTAACAACAAACAACCCTAACCCCCTAACAAACAACAACACTAACCCCCTAACCACAAACAACACTAACACCCTAACAACAAAAACTAATAAACCCGAAGAAGAAACAACCCTAAACCCCTAACAACAAACACTAACCCCCTAACAACAAACAACACTAAACCCCTAACAAGAAACTAACCTAACCCTGTAAAAACAAACAACCCTAACCTCCTAACAACAAACAACCCTAACCCCCTAACAAACATCAACACTAACCCCCTAAACACAAACAACACTAACACCCTAACAACAAAAACTACTAAACCCCAACAAGAAACAACCCTAAACCCCTAAAAACAAACACTAACCCCCTAACAACAAACAACACTAAACCCCTAACAAGAAACTAACCTAACCCCGTAACAACAAACAACCCTAACCTCCTAACAGCAAACAACCTTAAACCCCTAACAACAAACAACCCTAAACCCCTAACAACAAACAACACTAAAACCCTAACAACAAAAACACTAAACCCCAACAAGAAACAACACTAAACCCCTAACAACAAACACTAACCACCTAACAACAAACAACACTAAACCCCTAACAAGAAACTAACCTAACCCTGTAACAACAAACAGCCCTAACCTCCTAACAACAAACCACCTTAACCCCCTAATAACAAACAACCCTAAACCCCTAACAACAAACAATCCTAACCCCCTAACAACCAAAAACTCGCACCCCCTAACCACAAACAACACTAACACCCTAACCAAAAACAACACTAACCCCGTAAGAACAAACAACACTAACCCCCTAAGCACAAACAACACTAACACCCTAACAACAAAAACTACTAAACCCCAAAAAGAAACAACACTAAACCCCTAACAACAAACACTAACCTCCTAACAACAAACAACACTAAACCCCTAACAAGAAACTAACCTAACCCCGTAACAACAAACAACGCTAACCTCCTAACAACAAACAACCTTAAACCCCTAACAAGAAACAACCCTAAACCCCTAACAACAAAAAACACTAACACCCTAACAACAAAAAACACTAAACCCCAACAAGAATCAACACTAAACCCCTAACAACAAACACTAACCCCCTAACAACAAACAACACTAAACCCCTAACAAGAAACTAACCTAACCCTGTAACAACAAACAACCCTAACCTCCTAACAACAAACAACCTTAACCCCCTAACAACAAACAACCCTAAACCCCTAACAACAAACAATCCTAACCCCCTAACAACCAACAACGCTCACCCCCTAACCAGAAACAACACTAACCCCCTAACCACAAACAACACTAACCCCGCAAGAACAAACAACACTAACCCCCTAACAAAAAACAACACTAACACCCTAACAACAAAAACCACTAAACCCCAACAAGAAACAACCCTAAACCCCTAACAACAAACACTATCCCCCTAACAACAAACAACACTAAACCCCAACAAGAAACTAACGTAACCCTGTAACAACAAACAACCCTAACCTCCTAACAACAAACAACCCTAACCCCCTAACAAACACTAACCCCCTAACCACAAACAACACTAACACCCTAACAACAAAAATTACTAAACCCCAACAAGAAACAACCCTAAACCCCTAACAACAAACACTAACCCCCTAACAACAAACAACCCTAAACCCCTAACAGCAAACAACCCTAACCCCCTAACAACAAACAACCCTAAACCCCTAGCAACAAACAACTATAACCCCCTCACAAACAACAACAGTAACCCCCTAACCACAAACAACACTAACACCCTAACAACAAAAACTACTAAACCCCAACAAGGAACAACCCTAAACCCCTAACAACAAACACTAACCCCCTAACAACAAACAACACTAAACCCCTAACAAGAAACTAACCTAACCCCGTAACAACAAACAACCCTAACCTCCTAACAACAAACAACCTTAACCCCCTAAACAACCAACAACAATAACCCCCTAACCACCAACAGCACTAACCCAGTAAAACCAAAAAACACTAACCCCCTAACAACAATCAACACTTATCCCCTAAAAACAAACAACACTAACCCCCAACAAGAAAGAACCCAAATCCTCTAAGAACAAACAACTCTAACCCCCAACAACAAAAAACTCGGAACCCCTAACAACAAGCAACACTAACCCACTAACAACAAACAACCCTAAACCCCTAACAACAAACAACCCTTACCCCCTAACAACCAACAGCACTAACCCCCTAAGGAAAAACACTAACACCCTAACAACAAAACCCATTAAACCCCAACAACAAACAACCCTAAACACCTAACAGCAAACAACACTAACCCCCTAACAACAAACAACACTAACACCCTAACAACAAAGATCCCTGACCCCCTAAAAACAAACAACACTAAGCCCCAACAACAAACAACACTAACCCTCTAACAACAACCCTAATCCCCTAACTAAAAACAACACTAACCCACTAACAACAAACAAAACTACCCCCTAAAAAACAACACAAACCCCAAACAACAAACAACTCTCACACCCTAACAACAAACAACACTAACCCCCTAACAACAACAACACTAACCCCGAAAAACGGAAAACACTAACACCCTAACAACAAACACTACTAAACCCCAACTAGGAACAACCCTAACCCCGTAACAACAAACAACACTAACCTCCTAACAACAAACAACCCTAAACCCCTTACATCAAAGAACACTAACACCCTAACAACAAACAACCCTAACGCCCTAACAACAAACAACACTAACCCCCGAAGAGCAAACAACCCTAAACCCTAAAAACCAGAAACACTAACCCACTAACAACAAACAACCCTAACCCACTAAGAACAAACAACTCTAACAACCTAACAACAAACAACCTTAAACCCCTAACAACAAACAACCCTAAACCCTTAACAACAAACAATCCTAACCCCCTAACCACCAACAACACTCACCCCCTAACCACAAAGAACACTAACACCCTAACCACAAACAACACTAACCCCGTAAGAACAAACAACACTAACCCTGTAACAACAAACAACACTAACACCCTAACAACAAAAACCACTAAACCCCAACAAGAAACAACCCTAAACCCCTAACAACAAACACTAACCCCCTAACAACAAACAACACTCAACCCCTAACAAGAAACTAACCTAACCCTGTAACAACAAATAACCCTAACCTCCTAACATCAAACAACCTTAAACCCCTAACAACAAACAACCCTAAACCCCTAACAACAAACAACACTAACACCCTAACAACAAAAAACACTAAACCCCAACAAGAAACAACACTAAACCCCTAACAACAAACACTAACCCCCTAACAACAAACAACACTAAACCCCTAACAAGAAACTAACCTAATCTTGTAAAAACAAACAATCCTAACCTCCTAACAACAAACAACCTTAACCCCCTAACAAACATCAACACTAACCCCCTAAAAACAAACAACACTAACACCCTAACAACAAAAACTACTAAACCCCAACAAGAAACAACCCTAAACCCCTAACAACAAACACTAACCCCCTAACAACAAACAACACTAAACCCCTAACAACAAACAATCCTAACCCCCTAACAACCAACAACGCACACCCCCTGACCACAAACAACACTAACACCCTAACCACAAACAACACTAACCCCGTAAGAACAAACTACACTAACCCCTAACAACAAACAACACTAACACCCTAACATCAAAAACTACTAAACCCAACAAGAAACAACCCTAAACCCCTAACAACAAACACTCACCCCCTAACAACAAACAACACTAAACCCCTAACAAAAAACTTACCTAACCCCGTAAAAAAAAACAACCCTAACCTCCTAACAACAAACAACCTTAAACCCCTAACAACAAACAACCCTAAACCCCTAACAACAAACAACATTAACACCCTAAAAACAAAAACCACTAAACCCCAACAAGAAACAACACTAAACCCCTAACGACAAACACTAACCCCCTAACAACAAACAACACTAAACCCCTAACAAGAAACTAACCTAACCCTGTAAAAACAAACAACCCTAACCTCCTAACAACAAACAACCCTAACCCCCTAACAAACAACAACACTAACCCCCTAACCACAAACAACACTAACACCCTAAGAACAAAAACTACTAAACCCCAACAAGAAACAACCCTAAACCCCTAACAACAAACACTAACCCCCTAACAACAAACAACACTAAACCCCTAACAAGAAACTAACCTAACCCCGTAACAACAAACAACCCTAACCTCCTAACAGCAAACAACCTTAAACCCCTAACAACAAACAACCCTAAACCCCTAACAACAAACAACACTAACACCCTAACAACAAAAACCACTAAACCCCAACAAGAAACAACACTAAACCCCTAACAACAAACACTAACCCCCTAACAACAAACAACACTAAACCCCTAACAAGAAACTAACCTAACCCTGTAACAACAAACAGCCCTAACCTCCTAACAACAAACCACCTTAACCCCCTAACAACAAACAACCCTAAACCCCTAACAACAAACAATCTTAACCCCCTAACAACCAACAACTCTCACCCCCTAACCACAAACAACACTAACACCCTAACCACAAACAACACTAACCCCGTAAGAACAAACAACACTAACCCCCTAACCACAAACAACACTAACACCCTAACAACAAAAACTACTAAACTCCAAAAAGAAACAACCCTAAACCCCTAACAACAAACACTAACCCCCTAAGAACAAACAACACTAAACCCCTAACAAGAAACTAACCTAACCCTGTAACAACAAACAACCCTAACCTCCTAACAACAAACAACCTTAAACCCCTAACAAAAAACAACCCTAAACCCCTAACAACAAAAAACACTAACACCCTAACAACAAAAAACACTAAACCCCAACAAGAAACAACACTAAACCCCTAACAACAAACACTAACCCCCTAACAACAAACAACACTAAACCCCTAACAAGAAACTAACCTAACCCTGTAACAACAAACAACCCTAACCTCCTAACAACAAACAACCTTAACCCCCTAACAACAAACAACCCGAAACCCCTAACAACAAACAATCCTAACCCCCTAACAACCAACAACGCACACCCCCTATCCACAAACAACACTAACCCCCTAACAACAAACAACACTAACACCCTAACAACAAAAACTACTAAACCCCAACAAGAAACAACCCTAAACCCCTAACAACAAACACTAACCCCCTAACAAAAAACAACACTAAACCCCTAACAAGAAACTAACCTAACCCCGTAAAAACAAACAACCCTAACCTCCTAACAGCAAACAACCTTAAACCCCTAACAACAAACAACCCTAAACCCCTAACAACAAACAACACTAACACACTAACAACAAAAACCACTAAACCCCAACAAGAAACACCACTAAACCCCAACAAGAAACAACACTAAACCCCTAACAACAAACACTAACCCCCTAACAACAAACAACACTAAACCCCTAACAAGAAACTAACCTAACCCTGTAACAACAAACAGCCCTAACCTCCTAACAACAAACCACCTTAACCCCCTAACAACAAACAACCCTAAACCCCTAACAACAAAAAACACTAACACCCTAACAACAAAAAACACTAAACCTCAACAAGAAACAGCACTAAACCCCTAACAACAAACACTAAACCCCTAACAACAAACAACACTAAACCCCTAACAAGAAACTAACCTAACCCTGTAACAACAAACAACCCTAACCTCCTAACAACAAACAACCTTAACCCCCTAACAACAAACAACCCTAAACCCCTAACAACAAACAATCCTAACCCCCTAACAACCAACAACGCACACCCCCTATCCACAAACAACACTAACACCCTAACCACAAACAACACTAACCCCGTAAGAACAAACAACACTAACCCCCTAACAACAAACAACACTAGCACCCTAACAACAAAAACTACTAAACCCCAACAAGAAACAACCCTAAACCCCTAACAACAAACACTAACCCCCTACCAACAAAGAACACTAAACCCCTAACAAGAAACTTACCTAACCCTGTAAGAACAAACAACCCTAACCTCCTAACAACAAACAACCTTAACCCCCTAACAACAAACAACCTTAAACCCCTAACAACAAACACTAACCCCCTAACAACAAACAACACTAAATCCCTAACAAGAAACTAACCTAACCCCGTAACAACAAACAACCCTAACCTCCTAACAAAAAACAACCTTAAACCCCTAACAACAAACAACCCTAAACGCCTAACAACAATCAACAATAACACCCTAACAACAAAAACCACTAAACCCCAACAAGAAACAACACTAAACCCCTAACAACAAACACTAACCCCCTAACAACAAACAACACTAAATCCCTAACAAGAAACTAACGTAACCCCGTAAGAACAAACAACCCTAACCTCCTAACAACAAACAACCTTAAACCCCTAACAACAAACAACCCTAAACCCCTAACAACAATCAACAATAACACCCTAACAACAAAAACCACTAAACCCCAACAAGAAACAACACTAAACCCCTAACAACAAACACTAACCCCCTAACCACAAACAACACTAAACCCCTAACAAGAAACTAACCTAACCCTGTAACAACAAACAACCCTAACCTCCTAACAACAAACAACCTTAACCCCCTAACAAACAACAACACTAACCCCCTAACCACAAACAACACTAACACCCTAACAACAAAAACTACTAAACCCCAACAAGAAACAACCCTAAACCCCTAACAACAAACACTAACCCCCTAACAACAAACAACACTAAACCCCTAACAAGAAACTAACCTAACCCCGTAACAACAAACAACCCTAACCTCCTAACAACAAACAACCTTAACCCCCTAACAACAAACAACCCTAAACCCCTAACAACAAACAATCCTAACCTCCTAACAACGAACAACGCACACCCCCTAACCACAAACAACACTAACACCCTAACCACAAACAACACTAACCCCGTAAGAACAAACAACACTAACCCCCTAACAACAAACAACACTAACACTCTAACAAGAAAAACCACTAAACCCAACAAGAAACAACCCTAAACCCCTAACAACAAACACTAACCCCCTAACAACAAACAACACTAAACCCCTAACAAGAAACTAACCTAACCCCATAACAACAAACAACCCTAACCTCCTAACAACAAACAACCTTAAACTCCTAACAACAAACAACCCTAAACCCCTAACAACAAACAACACTAACACCCTAACAACAAAAACCACTAAACCCCAACAAGAAACAACACTAAACCCCTAACAACAAATACTAACGCCCAACAACAAACAACACTAAACCCCTAACAAGAAACTAACCTAACCCTGTAACAACAAACAACCCTAACCTCCTAACAACAAACAACCCTTACCCCCTAACAAACAACAACACTAACTCCCTAATCACAAACAATACTAACACCCTAGCAACAAAAACTACTAAACCCCAACAAGAAACAACCCTAAACCCCTAACAACAAACACTAACCCCCTAACAACAAACAACACTAAACCCCTAACAAGAAACTAACCTAACCCCGTAACAACAAACAACCCTAACCTACTAACAACAAACAACCTTAAACCCCTAAAAACAAACAACCCTAAACCCCTAACAACAAACAACACTAACACCCTAACAACAAAAAACACTAAACCCCAACAAGAAACAACCCTAAACCCCTAACAACAAACACTAACCCCCTAACAACAAACAACACTAAACCCCTAACAAGAAACTTACCTAACCCCGTAACAACAAACAACCCTAACCTCCTAACAACAAACAACCTTTAAACCCCTAACAACAAACAACCCTAAACCCCTAACAACAAACAACACTAACACTCTAACAACAAAAACCACTAAACCCCAACAAGAAACACCACTAAACCCCTAACAAGAAACACTAACCCCCTAACAACAAACAACACTAAACCCCTAACAAGAAACTAACCTAACCCCCTAACAACAAACAACCCTAACCTCCTAACAAAAAACAACCCTAACCCCCTAACAAACAACAACACTAACCCCCTAACCACAAACAACACTAACACCCTAACAACAAAAACTACTAAACCCCAACAAGAAACAACCCTAAACCCCTAACAACAAACACTAACCCCCTAACAACAAACAACACTAAACCCCTAACAAGAAACTAACCTAACCCCATAAAAACAAACAACCCTAACCTCCTAACAGCAAACAACCTTAAACCCCTAACAACAAACAACCCTAAACCCCTAACAACAAACAACACTAACACCTTAACAACAAAAACCACTAAACCCCAACAAGAAACAACACTAAACCCCTAACAACAAACACTAACCCCCTAACAACAAACAACACTAAACCCCTAACAAGAAACTAACCTAACCCTGTAACAACAAACAGCCCTAACCTCCTAACAACAAACCACCTTAACCCCCTAACAAGAAACAACCCTAAACCCCTAACAACAAACAATCCTAACCCCCTAACAACCAACAACTCTCACCCCCTAACCACAAACAACACTAACACCCTAACCACAAACAACACTAACTCCGTAAGAACAAACAACACTAACCCCCTAACCACAAACAACACTAACACCCTAACAACAAAAACTACTAAACCCCAAAAAGAAACAACCCTAAACCCCTAACAAAAAACACTAACCCCCTAACAACAAACAACACTAAACCCCTAACAAGAAACTAACCTAACCCTGTAACAACAAACAACCCTAACCTCCTAACAACAAACAACCTTAACCCCCTAACAACAAACAACCCTAAACCCCTAACAACAAACAATCCTAACCCCCTAACAACCAACAACGCACTCCCCCTATCCACAAACAACACTAACACCCTAACCACAAACAACACTAACCCCGTAAGAACAAACAACACTAACCCCCTAACAACAAACAACACTAGCACCCTAACAACAAAAACTATTAAACCACAACAAGAAACAACCCTAAACCCCTAACAACAAACACTAACCCCCTACCAACAAAGAACACTAAACCCCTAACAAGAAACTTACCTAACCCTGAAAGAACAAACAACCCTAACCTCCTAACAACAAAGAACCTTAACCCCCTAACAACAAACAACCTTAAACCCCTAACAACAAACACTAACCCCCTAACAACAAACAACACTAAATCCCTAACAAGAAACTAACCTAACCCCGTAACAACAAACAACCCTAACCTCCTAACAACAAACAACCTTAAACCCCTAACAACAAACAACCCTAAACCCCTAACAACAATCAACAATAACACCCTAACAACAAAAACCACTAAACCCCAACAAGAAACAACACTAAACCCCTAACAACAAACACTAACCCCCTAACAACAAACAACACTAAACCCCTAACAAGAAACTAACCTAACCCTGTAACAACAAACAACCCTAACCTCCTAACAACAAACAACCTTAACCCCCTAACAAGAAACAACCTTAAACCCCTAACAACAAACAATCCTAACCCCCTAACAACCAACAACTCTCACCCCCTAACCACAAACAACACTAACACCCTAACCACAAACAACACTAACCCCGTAAGAACAAACAACACTAACCCCCTAATCACAAACAACACTAACACCCTAACAACAAAAACTACTAAACCCCAACAAGAAACAACCCTAAACCCCTAACAACAAACACTAACCCCCTAACAACAAACAACCCTAAACCCCTAACAAGAAACTAACCTAACCCCGTAACAACAAACAACCCTAACCTCCTAACAACAAACAACCTTAAACCCCTAACAACAAACAAACCTAAACACCTAACAACAAAGAACACTAACACCCTAACAACAAAAAACATTACCCCCAACAAGAAACAACACTAAACCCCTAACAACAAACACTAAACTCCTAACAACAAACAACACTAAACCCCTAACAAGAAACTAACCTCACCCCGTAACAACAAACAACCCTAACCTCCTAAAAACAAACAACCTTAAACCCCTAACAACAAACAACCCTAAACCCCTAACAACAAACAACACTTACACCCTAACAACAAAAAACACTAAACCCCAACAAGAAACAACACTAAACCCCTAACAACAAACACTAACCCCCTAACAACAAACAACACTAAACCCCTAACAAGAAACTAACCTAACCCTGTAACAACAAACAACCCTAACCTCCTAACAACAAACAACCTTAACCCCCTAAAAACAAACAACCCTAAACCCCTAACAACAAACAATCCTAACCCCCTAACAACCAACAACGCTCACCCCCTAACCACAAACAACACTAACACCCTAACCACAAACAACACTAACCCCGTAAGAACAAAGAACACTAATCCCCCTAACCACAAACAACACTAACACCCTAACAACAAAAACTACTAAACCCCAACAAGAAACAACACTAAACCCCTAACAACAAACACTCACCCCCTAACAACAAACAACACTAAACCCCTAACAAGAAACTAACCTAACCCCGTAACAACAAACAACCCTAACCTGCTAACAGCAAACAACCTTAAACCCCTAACAACAAACAACCCTAAACCCCTAACAACAAACAACAGTAACCCCCTAACAACCAACAATGCTCACCCCCTAACCACAAACAACACTAACACCCTAACCACAAACAACACTAACCCCGTAAGAACAAACAACACTAACCCCCTAACAACAAAAACCACTAAAGCCCAACAAGAAACAACCCTAAACCCCTAAATACAAACAACACTAACACCCTAAGAACAAAAACCACTAAACCCCAAAAAGAAACAACACTAAACCCCTAACAACAAACACTAACCCCCTAACAACAAACAACACTAAACCCCTAACAAGAAACTAACCTAACCCTGTAAAATCAAACAACCCTAACCTCCTAACAACAAACAACACTAACCCCCTAACAAACAACAACACTAACCCCCTAACCACAAACAACACTAACACCCTAACAACAAAAACTACTAAACCCCAACAAGAAACAACCCTAAACCCCTAACAACAAACACTAACCCCCTAACAACAAACAACACTAAACCCCTAACAAGAAACTAACCTAAACCCGTAACAACAAACAACCCTAACCTCCTAACAGCAAACAACCTTAAACCCCTAACAACAAACAAACCTAAACCCCTAACAACAAACAACACTAACACCCTAACAACAAAAACCACTAAACCCCAACAAGAAACAACACTAAACCCCTAACAAAAAACACTAACCCCCTAACAACAAACAACACTAAACCCCTAACAAGAAACTAACCTAACCCTGTAACAACAAACAACCCTAACCTCCTAACAACAAACAACCTTAACCCCCTAACAACAAACAACCCTAAACCCCTAACAACAAACAATCCTAACCCCCTAACAACCAACAACGCACTCCCCCTATCCACAAACAACACTAACACCCTAACCACAAACAACACTAACCCCGTAAGAACAAACAACACTAACCCCCTAACAACAAACAACACTAGCACCCTAACAACAAAAACTACTAAACCCCAACAAGAAACAACCCTAAACCCCTAACAACAAACACTAACCCCCTACCAACAAAGAACACTAAACCCCTAACAAGAAACTTACCTAACCCTGAAAGAACAAACAACCCTAACCTCCTAACAACAAAGAACCTTAACCCCCTAACAACAAACAACCTTAAACCCCTAACAACAAACACTAACCCCCTAACAACAAACAACACTAAATCCCTAACAAGAAACTAACCTAACCCCGTAAGAACAAACAACCCTAACCCCCTAACAACAAACAACCTTAAACCCCTAACAACAAACAACCCTAAACCCCTAACAACAATCAACAATAACACCCTAACAACAAAAACCACTAAACCCCAACAAGAAACAACACTAAACCCCTAACAACAAACACTAACCCCCTAACAACAAACAACACTAAACCCCTAACAAGAAACTAACCTAACCCTGTAACAACAAACAACCCTAACCTCCTAACAACAAACAACCTTAACCCCCTAACAAGAAACAACCTTAAACCCCTAACAACAAACAATCCTAACCCCCTAACAACCAACAACTCTCACCCCCTAACCACAAACAACACTAACACCCTAACCACAAACAACACTAACCCCGTAAGAACAAACAACACTAACCCCCTAATCACAAACAACACTAACATCCTAACAACAAAAACTACTAAACCCCAACAAGAAACAACCCTAAACCCCTAACAACAAACACTAACCCCCTAACAACAAACAACACTAAACCCCTAACAAGAAACTAACCTAACCCCGTAACAAGAAACAACCCTAACCTCCTAACAACAAACAACTTTAAACCCCTAACAACAAACAAACCTAAACACCTAACAACAAAGTACACTAACACCCTAACAACAAAAAACATTACCCCCAACAAGAAACAACACTAAACCCCTAACAACAAACACTAAACTCCTAACAACAAACAACACTAAACCCCTAAGAAGAAACTAACCTCACCCCGTAACAACAAACAACCCTAACCTCCTAAAAACAAACAACCTTAAACCCCTAACAACAAACAACCCTAAACCCCTAACAACAAACAACACTTACACCCTAACAACAAAAAACACTAAACCCCAAAAAGAAACAACACTAAACCCCTAACAACAAACACTAACCCCCTAACAACAAACAACACTAAACCCCTAACAAGAAACTAACCTAACCCTGTAACAACAAACAACCCTAACCTCCTAACAAGAAACAACCTTAACCCCCTAACAACAAACAACCCTAAACCCCTAACAACAAACAATCCTAACCCCCTAACAACCAACAACGCTCACCCCCTAACCACAAACAACACTAACACCCTAACCACAAACAACACTAACCCCGTAAGAACAAAGAACCCTAATCCCCCTAACCACAAACAACACTAACACCCTAACAACAAAAACTACTAAACCCCAACAAGAAACAACACTAAACCCCTAACAACAAACACTAACCCCCTAACAACAAACAACACTAAACCCCTAACAAGAAACTAACCTAACCCCGTAACAACAAACAACCCTAAACCCCTAACAACAAACAACACTAACCCCCTAACAACCAACAACGCTCACCCCCTAACCACAAACAACACTAACACCTTAACCACAAACAACACTAACCCCGTAAGAACAAACAACACTAACCCCCTAACAACAAAAACCACTAAAGCCCAACAAGAAACAACCCTAAACCCCTAAATACAAACAACACTAATCCCCTAACCACTAACAACACTAACACCCTAACAACAAAAACCACTAAACCTCAACAAGAAACAACCCAAAACCCCTAAATAGAAGCAACACTAACCACCTAACAACAACCCGAACCCCCTAAAAAGAAACAACCCTAACCCCCAACAACAAACTACTCTAACCCACTAACAACAAACAACCCTAAGCCCCAAACAACAAAGAACCCTAACACTCTAAAAAGAAACAACACTAACCCCCTAACAACAAAAACCACTAAACCCCAACAAGAAACAACACTAAACCCCTAACAACAAACACTAACCCCCTAACCACAAACAACACTAAACCCCTAACAAGAAACTAACCTAACCCTGTAAAAACAAACAACCCTAACCTCCTAACAACAAACAACCCTAACCCCCTAACAAACAACAACACTAACCCCCTAACCACAAACAACACTAACACCCTAACAACAAAAACCACTAAACCCCAACAAGAAACAACCCTAAACCCCTAACAACAAACACTAACCCCCTAACAACAAACAACACTAAACCCCTAACAAGAAACTAACCTAACCCCGTAACAACAAACAACCCTAACCTCCTAACAGCAAACAACCTTAAACTCCTAACAACAAACAACCCTAAACCCCTAACAACAAACAACACTAACACCCTAACAACAAAAACCACTAAACCCCAACAAGAAACAACACTAAACCCCTAACAACAAACACTAACCCCCTAACAACAAACAACACTAAACCCCTAACAAGAAACTAACCTAACCCTGTAACAACAAACAACCCTAACCTCCTAACAACAAACAACCTTAACCCCCTAACAACAAACAACCCTAAACCCCTAACAACAAACAATCCTAACCTCCTAACAACGAACAACGCACACCCCCTAACCACAAACAACACTAACACCCTAACCACAAACAACACTAACCCCGTAAGAACAAACAACACTAACCCCCTAACAACAAACAACACTAACACTCTAACAAGAAAAACCACTAAACCCAACAAGAAACAACCCTAAACCCCTAACAACAAACACTAACCCCCTAACAACAAACAACACTAAACCCCTAACAAGAAACTAACCTAACCCCATAACAACAAACAACCCTAACCTCCTAACAACAAACAACCTTAAACTCCTAACAACAAAAAACCCTAAACCCCTAACAACAAACAACACTAACACCCTAACAACAAAAACCACTAAACCCCAACAAGAAACAACACTAAACCCCTAACAACAAATACTAACGCCCAACAACAAACAACACTAAACCCCTAACAAGAAACTAACCTAACCCTGTAAAAACAAACAACCCTAACCTCCTAACAACAAACAACCCTTACCCCCTAACAAACAACAACACTAACTCCCTAATCACAAACAATACTAACACCCTAGCAACAAAAACTACTAAACCCCAACAAGAAACAACCCTAAACCCCTAACAACAAACACTAACCCCCTAACAACAAACAACACTAAACCCCTAACAAGAAACTAACCTAACCCCGTAACAACAAACAACCCTAACCTACTAACAACAAACAACCTTAAACCCCTAACAACAAACAACCCTAAACCCCTAACAACAAACAACACTAACACCCTAACAACAAAAAACACTAAACCCCAACAAGAAACAACCCTAAACCCCTAACAACAAAAACTAACCCCCTAACAACAAACAACACTAAACCCCTAACAAGAAACTTACCTAACCCCGTAACAACAAACAACCCTAACCTCCTAACAACAAACAACCTTTAAACCCCTAACAACAAACAACCCTAAACCCCTAACAACAAACAACACTAACACCCTAACAACAAAAACCACTAAACCCCAACAAGAAACACCACTAAACCCCTAACAAGAAACACTAACCCCCTAACAACAAACAACACTAAACCCCTAACAAGAAACTAACCTAACCCCCTAACAACAAACAACCCTAACCTCCTAACAAAAAACAACCCTAACCCCCTAACAAACAACAACACTAACCCCCTAACCACAAACAACACTAACACCCTAACAACAAAAACTACTAAACCCCAACAAGAAACAACCCTAAACCCCTAACAACAAACACTAACCCCCTAACAACAAACAACACTAAACCCCTAACAAGAAACTAACCTAACCCCATAAAAACAAACAACCCTAACCTCCTAACAGCAAACAACCTTAAACCCCTAACAACAAACAACCCTAAACCCCTAACAACAAACAACACTAACACCTTAACAACAAAAACCACTAAACACCAACAAGAAACAACACTAAACCCCTAACAACAAACACTAACCCCCTAACAACAAACAACACTAAACCCCTAACAAGAAACTAACCTAACCCTGTAACAACAAACAGCCCTAACATCCTAACAACAAACCACCTTAACCCCCTAACAAGAAACAACCCTAAACCCCTAACAACAAACAATCCTAACCCCCTAACAACCAACAACTCTCACCCCCTAACCACAAACAACACTAACACCCTAACCACAAACAACACTAACCCCGTAAGAACAAACAACACTAACCCCCTAACCACAAACAACACTAACACCCTAACAACAAAAACTACTAAACCCCAAAAAGAAACAACCCTAAACCCCTAACAAAAAACACTAACCCCCTAACAACAAACAACACTAAACCCCTAACAAGAAACTAACCTAACCCTGTAACAACAAACAACCCTAACCTCCTAACAGCAAACAACCTTAACCTCCTAACAACAAACAACCCTAAACCCCTAACAACAAACAATCCTAACCCCCTAACAACCAACAACGCACTCCCCCTATCCACAAACAACACTAACACCCTAACCACAAACAACACTAACCCCGTAAGAACAAACAACACTAACCCCCTAACAACAAACAACACTAGCACCCTAACAACAAAAACTACTAAACCCCAACAAGAAACAACCCTAAACCCCTAACAACAAACACTAACCCCCTACCAACAAAGAACACTAAACCCCTAACAAGAAACTTACCTAACCCTGAAAGAACAAACAACCCTAACCTCCTAACAACAAAGAACCTTAACCCCCTAACAACAAACAACCTTAAACCCCTAACAACAAACACTAACCCCCTAACAACAAACAACACTAAATCCCTAACAAGAAACTAACCTAACCCCGTAACAACAAACAACCCTAACCTCCTAACAACAAACAACCTTAAACCCCTAACAACAAACAACCCTAAACCCCTAACAACAATCAACAATAACACCCTAACAACAAAAACCACTAAACCGCAACAAGAAACAACACTAAACCCCTAACAACAAACACTAACCCCCTAACAACAAACAATACTAAACCCCTAACAAGAAACTAACCTAACCCTGTAACAACAAACAACCCTAACCTCCTAACAACAAACAACCTTAACCCCCTAACAAGAAACAACCTTAAACCCCTAACAACAAAGAATCCTAACCCCCTAACAACCAACAACGCTCACTCCCTAACCACAAACAACACTAACACCCTAACCACAAACAACACTAACCCCGTAAGAACAAACAACACTAACCCCCTAATCACAAACAACACTAACACCCTAACAACAAAAACTACTAAACCCCAACAAGAAACAACCCTAAACCCCTAACAACAAACACTAACCCCCTAACAACAAACAACACTAAACCCCTAACAAGAAACTAACCTAACCCCGTAACAACAAACAACCCTAACCTCCTAACAACAAACAACCTTAAACCCCTAACAACAAACAAACCTAAACACCTAACAACAAAGAACACTAACACCCTAACAACAAAAAACATTACCCCAACAAGAAACAACACTAAACCCCTAACAACAAACACTAAACTCCTAACAACAAACAACACTAAACCCCTAACAAGAAACTAACCTCACCCCGTAACAACAAACAACCCTAACCTCCTAAAAACAAACAACCTTAAACCCCTAACAACAAACAACCCTAAACCCCTAACAACAAACAACACTTACACCCTAACAACAAAAAACACTAAACCCCAACAAGAAACAACACTAAACCCCTAACAACAAACACTAACCCCCTAACAACAAACAACACTAAACCCCTAACAAGAAACTAACCTAACCCTGTAACAACAAACAACCCTAACCTCCTAACAACAAACAACCTTAACCCCCTAAAAACAAACAACCCTAAACCCCTAACAACAAACAATCCTAACCCCCTAACAACCAACAACGCTCACCCCCTAACCACAAACAACACTAACACCCTAACCACAAACAACACTAACCCCGTAAGAACAAAGAACACTAATCCCCCTAACCACAAACAACACTAACACCCTAACAACAAAAACTACTAAACCCCAACAAGAAACAACACTAAACCCCTAACAACAAACACTCACCCCCTAACAAAAAACAACACTAAACCCCTAACAAGAAACTAACCTAACCCCGTAACAACAAACAACCCTAACCTGCTAACAGCAAACAACCTTAAACCCCTAACAACAAACAACCCTAAACCCCTAACAACAAACAACAGTAACCCCCTAACAACCAACAATGCTCACCCCCTAACCACAAACAACACTAACACCCTAACCACAAACAACACTAACCCCGTAAGAACAAACAACACTAACCCCCTAACAACAAAAACCACTAAAGCCCAACAAGAAACAACCCTAAACCCCTAAATACAAACAACACTAACACCCTAAGAACAAAAACTACTAAACCCCAAAAAGAAACAACACTAAACCCCTAACAACAAACACTAACCCCCTAACAACAAACAACACTAAACCCCTAACAAGAAACTAACCTAACCCTGTAAAATCAAACAACCCTAACCTCCTAACAACAAACAACACTAACCCCCTAACAAACAACAACACTAACCCCCTAACCACAAACAACACTAACACCCTAACAACAAAAACTACTAAACCCCAACAAGAAACAACCCTAAACCCCTAACAACAAACACTAACCCCCTAACAACAAACAACACTAAACCCCTAACAAGAAACTAACCTAAACCCGTAACAACAAACAACCCTAACCTCCTAACAGCAAACAACCTTAAACCCCTAACAACAAACAAACCTAAACCCCTAACAACAAACAACACTAACACCCTAACAACAAAAACCACTAAACCCCAACAAGAAACAACACTAAACCCCTAACAACAAACACTAACCCCCTAAAAACAAACAACACTAAACCCCTAACAAGAAACTAACCTAACCCTGTAACAACAAACAGCCCTAACCTCCTAACAACAAACCACCTTAACCCCCTAACAAGAAACAACCCTAAACCCCTAACAACAAACAATCCTAACCCCCTAACAACCAACAACTCTCACCCCCTAACCACAAACAACACTAACACCCTAACCACAAACAACACTAACCCCGTAAGAACAAACAACACTAACCCCCTAACCACAAACAACACTAACACCCTAACAACAAAAACTACTAAACCCCAAAAAGAAACAACCCTAAACCCCTAACAAAAAACACTAACCCCCTAACAACAAACAACACTAAACCCCTAACAAGAAACTAACCTAACCCTGTAACAACAAACAACCCTAACCTCCTAACAACAAACAACCTTAACCCCCTAACAACAAACAACCCTAAACCCCTAACAACAAACAATCCTAACCCCCTAACAACCAACAACGCACTCCCCCTATCCACAAACAACACTAACACCCTAACCACAAACAACACTAACCCCGTAAGAACAAACAACACTAACCCCCTAACAACAAACAACACTAGCACCCTAACAACAAAAACTACTAAACCCCAACAAGAAACAACCCTAAACCCCTAACAACAAACACTAACCCCCTACCAACAAAGAACACTAAACCCCTAACAAGAAACTTACCTAACCCTGAAAGAACAAACAACCCTAACCTCCTAACAACAAAGAACCTTAACCCCCTAACAACAAACAACCTTAAACCCCTAACAACAAACACTAACCCCCTAACAACAAACAACACTAAATCCCTAACAAGAAACTAACCTAACCCCGTAACAACAAACAACCCTAACCTCCTAACAACAAACAACCTTAAACCCCTAACAACAAACAACCCTAAACCCCTAACAACAATCAACAATAACACCCTAACAACAAAAACCACTAAACCCCAACAAGAAACAACACTAAACCCCTAACAACAAACACTAACCCCCTAACAACAAACAACACTAAACCCCTAACAAGAAACTAACCTAACCCTGTAACAACAAACAACCCTAACCTCCTAACAACAAACAACCTTAACCCCCTAACAAGAAACAACCTTAAACCCATAACAACAAACAATCCTAACCCCCTAACAACCAACAACGCTCAACCCCTAACCACAAACAACACTAACACCCTAACCACAAACAACACTAACCCCGTAAGAACAAACAACACTAACACCCTAACCACAAACAACACTAACACCCTAACAATAAAAACTACTAAACCCCAAAAAGAAACAACCCTAAACCCCTAACAACAAACACTAACCCCCTAGCAACAAACCACACTAAACCCCTAACAAGAAACTAACCTAACCCCGTAACAACAAACACCCCTAACCTCCTAACAACAAACAACCTTAAACCCCTAACAACAAACAACCCTAAACATCTAACAACAAACAACACTAACACCCTAACAACAAAAAACACTAAACCCCAACAAGAAACAAGACTAAACCCCTAACAACAAACACTAACCCCCTAACAACAAACAACACTAAACCCGTAACAAGAAACTAACGTAACCCTGTAACAACAAACAACCCTAACATCCTAACAACAAACAACCCTAACCCCCTAACAAACAACAACACTAACCCCCTAACCACAAACAACACTAATACCCTAACAACAAAAACTACTAAACCCCAACAAGAAACAACCCTAAACCCCTAACAACAAACACTAACCCCCTAACAACAAACAACACTAAACCCCTAACAAGAAACTAACCTAACCCCGTAACAACAAACAACCCTAACCTCCTAACAACAAACAACCATAAACCCCTAACAAAAACAACCCTAAACCCCTAACAACAAACAACACTAACACCCTAACAACAAAAACCACTAAACCCCAACAAGAAACAACACTAAACCCCTAACAACAAACACTAACCCCCTAACAACAAACAACACTAAACCCCTAACAAGAAACTAACCTAACCCTGTAACAACAAAGAGCCTTAACCTCCTAACAAAAAACCACCTTAACCCCCTAACAACAAACAACCCTAAACCCCTAACAACAAACAATCCTAACCCACTAACAACCAACAACTCTCACCCCCTAACCACAAACAACACTAACACCCTAACCACAAACAACACTAACCCCGTAAGAACAAACAACACTAACCCCCTAACCACAAACAACACTAACACCCTAACCACAAACAATACTAACACCCTAACAACAAAAACTACTAAACCCCAAAAAGAAACAACCCTAAACCCCTAACAACAAACACTAACCCCCTAGCAACAAACCACACTAATCCCCTAACAAGAAACTAACCTAACCCCGTAACAACAAACAACCCTAACCTCCTAACAACAAACAACCTTAAACCCCTAACAACAAACAACCCTAAACCTCTAACAACAAACAACACTAACACCCTAACAACAAAAAACACTAAACCCCAACAAGAAACAAGACTAAACCCCTAACAACAAACACTAACCCCCTAACAACAAACAACACTAAACCCCTAACAAGAAACTAACCTAACCCTGTAACAACAAACAACCCTAACCTCCTAACAACAAACAACCCTAACCCCCTAACAAACAACAACACTAACCCCCTAACCACAAACAACACTAATACCCTAACAACAAAAACTACTAAACCCCAACAAGAAACAACCCTAAACCCCTAACAACAAACACTAACCCCCTAACAACAAACAACACTAAACCCCTAACAAGAAACTAACCTAACCCAGTAACAACAAACATCCCTAACCTCCTAACAACAAACAACCCTAAACCCCTAACAACAAACAATCCTAACCCTCTAACAACCAACAACTCTCACCCCCTAACCACAAACAACACTAACACCCTAACCACAAACAACACTAACCCCGTAAGAACAAACAACACTAACCCCCTAACAACAAGCAACACTAACACCCTAACAACAAAAACTACTAAACCCCAAAAAGAAACAACCCTAAACCCCTAACAACAAACACTAACCCCCTAACAACAAACAACACTAAACCCCTAACAAGAAACTAACCTAACCGCGTAACAACAAGCAACCCTACCCTCCTAACAACAAACAGCCTTAAACCCCTAACAACAAACAACCCTAAACCCCTAACAACAAACAACACTAACACCTAACAACAAAAACCACTAAACCCCAACAAGAAACAACCCTAAACCCCTAACAACAAACACTAACCCCCTAACAACAAACAACACTAAACCCCTAACAAGAAACTAACCTAACCCTGTAACAACAAACAACCCTAACCTCCTAACAACAAACAACCTTAACCCCCTAACAACAAACAACCCTAAACCCCTAATAACAAACAATCCTAACCCCCTAACAACCAACAACGCACACCCCCTAACCACAAACAACACTAACACCCTAACCACAAACAACACTAACCCCGTAAGAACAAACAACACTAACCCCCTAACAACAAACAACACTAACACCCTAACAACAAAAACTACTAAACCCCAACAAGAAACAACACTAAACCCCTAATAACAAACACTAACCCCCTAACAACAAACAACACTAAACCCCTAACAAGAAACTAACCTAACCCCGTAACAACAAACAACATTAACCTCCTAGCAACAAACAACCTTAAACCCCTAAAAACAAACAACCCTAAACGCCTAACAACAAACAACACTAACACCCTAACAACAAAAAACACTAAACCCCAACAAGAAACAAGACTAAACCCCTAACAAGAAACACTAACCCCCTAACAACAAACAACACTAAACCCCTAACAAGAAACTAACCTAACCCTGTAACAACAAACAACCCTAACCTCCTAACAACAAACAACCCTAACCCCCTAACAAACAACAACACTAACCCCCTAACCACAAACAACACTAATACCCTAACAACAAAAACTACTAAACCCCAACAAGAAACAACCCTAAACCCCTAACAACAAACACTAACCCCCTAACAACAAACAACACTAAACCCCTAACAAGAAACTAACCTAACCCCGTAACAACAAACAACCCTAACCTCCTAACAACAAACAACCTTAAACCCCTAACAACAAACAACCCTAAACCCCTAACAACAAACAACACTAACACCCTAACAACAAAAACCACTAAACCCCAACAAGAAACAACACAAAACCCCTAACAACAAACACTAACCCCCTAACAACAAACAACACTAAACCCCTATCAAGAAACTAACCTAACCCTGTAACAACAAACAACCCTAACCTCCTAACAACAAACCACCTTAACCCCCTAACAACAAACAACCCTAAACCCCTAACAACAAACAATCCTAACACCCTAACAAACAACAACTCTCACCCCCTAACCACAAACAACACTAACACCCTAACCACAAACAACACTAACACCCTAACAACAAAAACTACTAAACCCCAAAAAGAAACAACCCTAAACCCCTAACAACAAACACTAACCCCCTAGCAACAAACCACACTAAACCCCTAACAAGAAACTAACCTAACCCCGTAACAACAAACAACCCTAACCTCCTAACAACAAACAACCTTAAACCCCTAACAACAAACAACCCTAAACCCCTAACAACAAACAACACTAACACCCTAACAACAAAAAACACTAAACCCCAACAAGAAACAAGACTAAACCCCTAACAACAAACACTAACCCCCTAACAACAAACAACACTAAACCCCTAACAAGAAACTAACCTAACCCTGTAACAACAAACAACCCTAACATCCTAACAACAAACAACCCTAACCCCCTAACAAACAACAACACTAACCCCCTAACCACAAACAACACTAATACCCTAACAACAAAAACTACTAAACCCCAACAAGAAACAACCCTAAACCCCTAACAACAAACACTAACCCCCTAACAACAAACAACACTAAAACCCTAACAAGAAACTAACCTAACCCTGTAACAACAAACAACCCTAACCTCCTAACAACAAACAACCTTAACCCCCTAAAAACAAACAACCCTAAATCCCTAACAACAAACAATCCTAACCCCCTAACAACCAACAACGCTCACCCCCTAACCACAAACAACACTAACACCCTAACCACAAACAACACTAACCCCGTAAGAACAAAGAACACTAATCCCCCTAACCACAAACAACACTAACACCCTAACAACAAAAACTACTAAACCCCAACAAGAAACAACACTAAACCCCTAACAACAAACACTCACCCCCTAACAACAAACAACACTAAACCCCTAACAAGAAACTAACCTAACCCCGTAACAACAAACAACCCTAACCTGCTAACAGCAAACAACCTTAAACCCCTAACAACAAACAACCCTAAACCCCTAACAACAAACAACAGTAACCCCCTAACAACCAACAATGCTCACCCCCTAACCACAAACAACACTAACCCCCTAACCACAAACAACACTAACCCCGTAAGAACAAACAACACTAACCCCCTAACAACAAAAACCACTAAAGCCCAACAAGAAACAACCCTAAACCCCTAAATACAAACAACACTAACACCCTAAGAACAAAAACCACTAAACCCCAAAAAGAAACAACACTAAACCCCTAACAACAAACACTAACCCCCTAACAACAAACAACACTAAACCCCTAACAAGAAACTAACCTAACCCTGTAAAATCAAACAACCCTAACCTCCTAACAACAAACAACACTAACCCCCTAACAAACAACAACACTAACCCCCTAACCACAAACAACACTAACACCCTAACAACAAAAACTACTAAACCCCAAAAAGAAACAACCCTAAACCCCTAACAACAAACACTAACCCCCTAACAACAAACAACACTAAACCCCTAACAAGAAACTAACGTAACCCTGTAACAACAAGCAGACCTAACCTCCTAACAACAAAGAACCTTAACCCCCTAATAACAAACAACTCTAAACACCTAACAACAAACAATTCTAACCCCTTAACAACCAACAATGCTCACCCCCTAACCACAAACAACACTAACACCCTAACCACAAAAACACTAACCCCGTAAGAACAAACAACACTAACCCCCTAACAAAAAACAACCTTAAACCCCTAACAACAAACAACACTAAACCCCTAACAACAAACAACACTAACACCCTAACAACAAAAACCACTAAACCCCAACAAGAAACAACACTAAACCCCTAACAACAAACACTAACCCTCTAACAACAAACAACACTAAACCCCTAACAAGAAACTAACCTAACCCCGTAACAACAAACAACCCTAACCTCCTAACAACAAACAACCTTAAACCCCTAACAACAAAGAACCCTAAACCCCTAACAACAAACAGCACTAACACCCTAACAACAAAAACCACTAAACCCCAACAAGAAACAACACTAAACCCCTAACAACAAACACTAACCCCCTAACAGCAAACAACACTAAACCCCTAAAAAGAAACTAACCTAACCCTGTAACAACAAACAGCCCTAACCTCCTAACAACAAACAAAATTAACCCCCTAACAACAAACAACTCTAAACCCCTAACAACAAACAATCCTAACCCCTTCAAAACCAACAACTCTCACCCCCTAAGCACAAACAACACTAACACCATAACCACAAGCAACACTAACCCCGTAAGAACAAACAACACGAACCCCCTAACCACAAACAACACTAACACCCTAACAACAAAAACTACTATACCCCAACAAGAAACAACCCTAAACCCGTAACAACAAACACTAACCCCCTAACAACAAACAACACTAAACCCCTAACAAGAAACTAACCTAACCCCGTAACAACAAACAACCCTAACCACCTAACAACAAACAACCCTAAACCCCTAACAACAAACAACCCTAACCTTCTAACAACAAACAACCCTAACCCCCTAACAAACAACAACACTCACCCCCTAACCACAAACAACACTAACACCCTAACAACAAAAACGACTAAACTCCAACAAGAAACAACCTTAAACCCCTAACAACAAACACTAACCCCCTAACAACAAACAACCCTAAACCCCTAACAACAAACAACACTAACACCCGAACAATAAAAACCACTAAACCCCAACAAGAAACAACACTAAACCCGTAACAACAAACACTAACCCCCTAACAACAAACAACACTAAACCCCTAACAACAAACATCCCTAAACCCCTAACAACAAACAACCCTAACCTTCTAACAGCAAACAACCCTAACCCCCAACAAACAACAACACTAACCCCCTAACCAAAAACAACACTAACACCCTAACAAAAAAAACTACTAAACCCCAACAAGAAACAACCCTAAATCCCTAACAACAAACACTAACCCCCTAACAACAAACAACACTAAACCCCTAACAAGAAACTAACCTAACCCCATAACAACAAACAACCCTAACCTCCTAACAACAAACAACCTTAAACTCCTAAAAACAAACAACCCAAAACCCCTAACAACAAACAACCCTAACCTTCTAACAACAAACAACCCTAACCCCCAACAAACAACACTAACCCCCTAACCACAAACAACACTAACACCCTAACCACAAACAACACTAACCCCGTAAGAACAAACAACACTAACCCCCTAACAACAAGCAACACTAACACCCTAACAACAAAAACTACTAAACCCCAAAAAGAAACAACCCTAAACCCCTAACAACAAACACTAACCCCCTAACAACAAACAACACTAAACCCCTAACAAGAAACTAACCTAACCGCGTAACAACAAGCAACCCTACCCTCCTAACAACAAACAACCTTAAACCCCTAACAACAAACAGCCCTAAACCCCTAACAACAAACAACACTAACACCTAACAACAAAAACCACTAAACCCCAACAAGAAACAACCCTAAACCCCTAACAACAAACACTAACCCCCTAACAACAAACAACACTAAACCCCTAACAAGAAACTAACCTAACCCTGTAACAACAAACAACCCTAACCTCCTAACAACAAACAACCTTAACCCCCTAACAACAAACAACCCTAAACCCCTAATAACAAACAATCCTAACCCCCTAACAACCAACAACGCACACCCCCTAACCACAAACAACACTAACACCCTAACCACAAACAACACTAACCCCGTAAGAACAAACAACACTAACCCCCTAACAACAAGCAACACTAACACCCTAACAACAAAAAATACTAAACCCAAAAAAGAAACAACCCTAAACCCCTAACAACAAACACTAACCCCCAACAACAAACAACACTAAACCCCTAACAAGAAACTAACCTAACCCTGTAACAACAAACAACCCTAACCTCCTAACAACAAACCACCTTAACCCCCTAACAACAAACAACCCTAAACCCCTAACAACAAACAATAATAACCCCCTAACAACCAACAACTCTAACCTCCTAACCACAAACAACACTATCACCCTAACCACAAACAACACTAACACCCTAATAACAAAAACTACTAAACCCCAAAAAGAAACAACCCTAAACCCCTAACAACAAACACTAACCCGCTAGCAACAAACCACACTAAACCCCTAACAAGAAACTAACCTAACCCCGTAACAACAAACAACCCTAACCTCCTAACAACAAACAACCTTAAACCCCTAACAACAAACAACTCTAAACCTCTAACAACAAACAACACTAACACCCTAACAACAAAAAACACTAAACCCCAACAAGAAACAAGACTAAACCCCTAACAACAAACACTAACCCCCTAACAACAAACAACACTAAACCCCTAACAAGAAACTAACCTAACCCTGTAACAACAAACAACCCTAACCTCCTAACAACAAACAACCCTAACTCCCTAACAAACAACAACACTAACCCCCTAACCACAAACAACACTAATACCCTAACAACAAAAACTACTAAACCCCAACAAGAAACAACCCTAAACCCCTAACAACAAACACTAACCCCCTAACAACAAACAACACTAAACCCCTGACAAGAAACTAACCTAACCCCGTAACAACAAACAACCCTAACCTCCTAACAACAAACAACCTTAAACCCCTAACAACAAACAACCCTAAACCCCTAACAACAAACAACACTAACACCCTAACAACAAAAACCACTAAACCCCAACAAGAAACAACACTAAACCCCTAACAACAAACACTAACCCCCTAACAACAAACAACACTAAACCCCTATCAAGAAACTAACCTAACCCTGTAACAACAAACAACCCTAACCTCCTAACAACAAACCACCTTAACCCCCTAACAACAAACAACCCTAAACCCCTAACAACAAACAATCCTAACACCCTAACAAACAACAACTCTCACCCCCTAACCACAAACAACACTAACACCCTAACCACAAACAACACTAACACCCTAACAACAAAAACTACTAAACCCCAAAAAGAAACAACCCTAAACCCCTAACAACAAACACTAACCCCCTAGCAACAAACCACACTAAACCCCTAACAAGAAACTAACCTAACCCCGTAACAACAAACACCCCTAACCTCCTAACAACAAACAACCTTAAACCCCTAACAACAAACAACCCTAAACATCTAACAACAAACAACACTAACACCCTAACAACAAAAAACACTAAACCCCAACAAGAAACAAGACTAAACCCCTAACAACAAACACTAACCCCCTAACAACAAACAACACTAAACCCGTAACAAGAAACTAACCTAACCCTGTAACAACAAACAACCCTAACATCCTAACAACAAACAACCCTAACCCCCTAACAAACAACAACACTAACCCCCTAACCACAAACAACACTAATACCCTAACAACAAAAACTACTAAACCCCAACAAGAAACAACCCTAAACCCCTAACAACAAACACTAACCCCCTAACAACAAACAACACTAAACCCCTAACAAGAAACTAACCTAACCCCGTAACAACAAACAACCCTAACCTCCTAACAACAAACAACCATAAACCCCTAACAAAAACAACCCTAAACCCCTAACAACAAACAACACTAACACCCTAACAACAAAAACCACTAAACCCCAACAAGAAACAACACTAAACTCCTAACAACAAACACTAACCCCCTAACAACAAACAACACTAAACCCCTAACAAGAAACTAACCTAACCCTGTAACAACAAAGAGCCTTAACCTCCTAACAAAAAACCACCTTAACCCCCTAACAACAAACAACCCTAAACCCCTAACAACAAACAATCCTAACCCCCTAACAACCAACAACTCTCACCCCCTAACCACAAACAACACTAACACCCTAACCACAAACAACACTAACCCCGTAAGAACAAACAACACTAACCCCCTAACCACAAACAACAC
This sequence comes from Loxodonta africana, assembly GCF_030014295.1. Classification (NCBI taxonomy): domain Eukaryota; kingdom Metazoa; phylum Chordata; class Mammalia; order Proboscidea; family Elephantidae; genus Loxodonta; species Loxodonta africana. The sequence continues at coordinate 325,646 of NW_026974830.1, read as the reverse complement.
TAACACCCTAACCACAAATAATACTAACACCCTAACAACAAAAACTACTAAACCCCAAAAAGAAACAACCCTAAACCCCTAACAACAAACACTAACCCCCTAGCAACAAACCACACTAAACCCCTAACAAGAAACTAACCTAACCCCGTAACAACAAACAACCCTAACCTCCTAACAACAAACAACCTTAAACCCCTAACAACAAACAACCCTAAACCCCTAACAACAAACAACACTAACACCCTAACAACAAAAAACACTAAACCCCAACAAGAAACAAGACTAAACCCCTAACAACAAACACTAACCCCCTAACAACAAACAACACTAAACCCCTAACAAGAAACTAACCTAACCCTGTAACAACAAACAACCCTAACATCCTAACAACAAACAACCCTAACCCCCTAACAAACAACAACACTAACCCCCTAACCACAAACAACACTAATACCCTAACAACAAAAACTACTAAACCCCAACAAGAAACAACCCTAAACCCCTAACAACAAACACTAACCCCCTAACAATAAACAACACTAAACTCCTAACAAGAAACTAACCTAACCCCGTATCAACAAACAACCCTAACCTCCTAACAACAAACAACCATAAACCCCTAACAACAACCCTAAACCCCTAACAACAAACAACACTAACACCCTAACAACAAAAACCACTAAACCCCAACAAGAAACAACACTAAACCCCTAACAACAAACACTAACCCCCTAACAACAAACAGCACTAAACCCCTAACAAGAAACTAACCTAACCCTGTAACAAGAAAGAGCCTTAACCTCCTAACAACAAACCACCTTAACACCCTAACAACAAACAACCCTAAACCCCTAACAACAAACAATCCTAACCCCCTAACAACCAACAACTCTCACCCCCTAACCACAAACAACACTAACACCCTAACCACAAACAACACTAACCCCGTAAGAACAAACAACACTAACCCCCTAACCACAAACAACACTAACACCCTAACCACAAACAACACTAACACCCTAACAACAAAAACTACTAAACCCCAAAATGAAACAACCCTAAACCCCTAACAACAAACACTAACCCCCTAGCAACAAACCACACTAAACCCCTAACAAGAAACTAACCTAACCCCGTAACAACAAACAACCCTAACCTCCTAACAACAAACAACCTTAAACCCCTAACAACAAACAACCCTAAACCTCTAACAACAAACAACACTAACACCCTAACAACAAAAAACACTAAACCCCAACAAGAAACAAGACTAAACCCCTAACAACAAACACTAACCCCCTAACAACAAACAACACTAAACCCCTAACAAGAAACTAACCTAACCCTGTAACAACAAACAACCCTAACCTCCTAACAACAAACAACCCTAACCCCCTAACAAACAACAACACTAACCCCCTAACCACAAACAACACTAATACCCTAACAACAAAAACTACTAAACCCCAACAAGAAACAACCCTAAACCCCTAACAACAAACACTAACCCCCTAACAACAAACAACACTAAACCCCTAACAAGAAACTAACCTAACACCGTAACAACAAACAACCCTAACCTCCTAACAACAAACAACGTTAAACCCCTAACATCAAACAACCCTAAACCCCTAACAACAAACAACACTAACACCCTAACAACAAAAACCACTAAACCCAAACAAGAAACAACACTAAACCCCTAACAAAAAACACTAACCCCCTAACAACAAACAACACTAAACCCCTAACAAGAAACTAACCTAACCCAGTAACAACAAACATCCCTAACCTCCTAACAACAAACAACCCTAAACCCCTAACAACAAACAACCCTAAACCCCTAACAACAAACAACACTTACACCCTAACAACAAAAAACACTAAACCCCAACAAGAAACAACACTAAACCCCTAACAACAAACACTAACCCCCTAACAACAAACAACACTAAACCCCTAACAAGAAACTAACCTAACCCTGTAACAACAAACAACCCTAACCTCCTAACAACAAACAACCTTAACCCCCTAAAAACAAACAACCCTAAATCCCTAACAACAAACAATCCTAACCCCCTAACAACCAACAACGCTCACCCCCTAACCACAAACAACACTAACACCCTAACCACAAACAACACTAACCCCGTAAGAACAAAGAACACTAATCCCCCTAACCACAAACAACACTAACACCCTAACAACAAAAACTACTAAACCCCAACAAGAAACAACACTAAACCCCTAACAACAAACACTCACCCCCTAACAACAAACAACACTAAACCCCTAACAAGAAACTAACCTAACCCCGTAACAACAAACAACCCTAACCTGCTAACAGCAAACAACCTTAAACCCCTAACAACAAACAACCCTAAACCCCTAACAACAAACAACAGTAAACCCCTAACAACCAACAATGCTCACCCCCTAACCACAAACAACACTAACACCCTAACCACAAACAACACTAACCCCGTAAGAACAAACAACACTAACCCCCTAACAACAAAAAACACTAAAGCCCAACAAGAAACAACCCTAAACCCCTAAATACAAACAACACTAACACCCTAAGAACAAAAACCACTAAACCCCAAAAAGAAACAACACTAAACCCCTAACAACAAACACTAACCCCCTAACAACAAACAACACTAAACCCCTAACAAGAAACTAACCTAACCCTGTAAAATCAAACAACCCTAACCTCCTAATAACAAACAACACTAACCCCCTAACAAACAACAACACTAACCCCCTAACCACAAACAACACTAACACCCTAACAACAAAAACTACTAAACCCCAACAAGAAACAACCCTAAACCCCTAACAACAAACACTAACCCCCTAACAACAAACAACACTAAACCCCTAACAAGAAACTAACCTAAACCCGTAACAACAAACAACCCTAACCTCCTAACAGCAAACAACCTTAAACCCCTAACAACAAACAAACCTAAACCCCTAACAACAAACAACACTAACACCCTAACAACAAAAACCACTAAACCCCAACAAGAAACAACACTAAACCCCTAACAACAAACACTAACCCCCTAAAAACAAACAACATTAAACCCCTAACAAGAAACTAACCTAACCCTGTAACAACAAACAGCCCTAACCTCCTAACAACAAACAACACTAACACCCTAACAACAAAAACTACTAAACCCCAACAAGAAACAACCCTAAACTCCTAACAACAAACACTAACCCCCTAACAACAAACAACCCTAAACCCCTAACAACAAACAATCCTAACCCTCTAAAAACCAACAACGCACACCCCCTAACCACAAACAACACTAACACCCTAACCACAAACAACACTAACCCCGTAAGAACAAACAACACTAACCCCCTAACAACAAACAACACTAACACCCTAACAACAAAAACTACTAAACCCCAACAAGAAACAACCCTAAACCCCTAACAACAAACACTAACCCCCTAACAACAAACAACACTAAACCCCTAACAAGAAACTAACCTAACCCTGTAACAACAAGCAGACCTAACCTCCTAACAACAAAGAACCTTAACCCCCTAATAACAAACAACTCTAAACACCTAACAACAAACAATTCTAACCCCTTAACAACCAACAATGCTCACCCCCTAACCACAAACAACACTAACACCCTAACCACAAAAACACTAACCCCGTAAGAACAAACAACACTAACCCCCTAACAAAAAACAACCTTAAACCCCTAACAACAAACAACACTAAACCCCTAACAACAAACAACACTAACACCCTAACAACAAAAACCACTAAACCCCAACAAGAAACAACACTAAACCCCTAACAACAAACACTAACCCTCTAACAACAAACAACACTAAACCCCTAACAAGAAACTAACCTAACCCCGTAACAACAAACAACCCTAACCTCCTAACAACAAACAACCTTAAACCCCTAACAACAAAGAACCCTAAACCCCTAACAACAAACAGCACTAACACCCTAACAACAAAAACCACTAAACCCCAACAAGAAACAACACTAAACCCCTAACAACAAACACTAACCCCCTAACAGCAAACAACACTAAACCCCTAAAAAGAAACTAACCTAACCCTGTAACAACAAACAGCCCTAACCTCCTAAAAACAAACAAAATTAACCCCCTAACAACAAACAACTCTAAACCCCTAACAACAAACAATCCTAACCCCCTAACAACCAACAACGCTCACCCCCTAACCACAAGCAACACTAAAACCCTAACCACAAACAACACTAACCCCCTAACAACAAACAACACTAACACCCTAACAACAAAAACGACTATACTCCAACAAGAAACAACCTTAAACCCCTAACAACAAACACTAACCCCCTAACAACAAACAACCCTAAACCCCTAACAACAAACAACACTAACACCCGAACAATAAAAACCACTAAACCCCAACAAGAAACAACACTAAACCCGTAACAACAAACACTAACCCCCTAACAACAAACAACACTAAACCCCTAACAACAAACATCCCTAAACCCCTAACAACAAACATCTCTAACCTCCTAACAACAATCCACCTTAACCCCCTAACAACAAACAACCCTAAACCCCTAACAACAAACAATCCTAACCCCCTAACAACCAACAACTCTCACCCCCTAACCACAAACAACACTAACACCCTAACCACAAACAACACTAACCCCGTAAGAACAAACAACACTAACCCCCTAACAACAAGCAACACTAACACCCTAACAACAAAAACTACTAAACCCCAAAAAGAAACAACCCTAAACCCCTAACAACAAACACTAACCCCCAACAACAAACAACACTAAACCCCTAACAAGAAACTAACCTAACCCTGTAACAACAAACAACCCTAACCTCCTAACAACAAACCACCTTAACCCCCTAACAACAAACAACCCTAAACCCCTAACAACAAACAATAATAACCCCCTAACAACCAACAACTCTAACCTCCTAACCACAAACAACACTATCACCCTAACCACAAACAACACTAACACCCTAACAACAAAAACTACTAAACCCCAAAAAGAAACAACCCTAAACCCCTAACAACAAACACTAACCCGCTAGCAACAAACCACACTAAACCCCTAACAAGAAACTAACATAACCCCGTAACAACAAACAACCCTAACCTCCTAACAACAAACAACCTTAAACCCCTAACAACAAACAACCCTAAACCTCTAACAACAAACAACACTAACACCCTAACAACAAAAAACACTAAACCCCAACAAGAAACAACACTAAACCCCTAACAACAAACACTAACCCCCTAACAACAAACAACACTAAACCCGTAACAAGAAACTAACCTAACCCTGTAACAACAAACAACCCTAACATCCTAACAACAAACAACCCTAACCCCCAACAAACAACAACACTAACCCCCTAACCACAAACAACACTAATACCCTAACAACAAAAACTACTAAACCCCAACAAGAAACAACCCTAAACCCCTAACAACAAACACTAAACCCCTAACAACAAACAACACTAAACCCCTAACAAGAAACTAACCTAACCCCGTAACAACAAACAACCCTAACCTCCTAACAACAAACAACCATAAACCCCTAACAAAAACAACCCTAAACCCCTAACAACAAACAACACTAACACCCTAACAACAAAAAACACTAAACCCCAACAAGAAACAACACTAAACCCCTAACAACAAACACTAACCCCCTAACAACAAACAACACTAAACCCCTAACAAGAAACTAACCTAACCCTGTAACAACAAAGAGCCTTAACCTCCTAACAACAAACCACCTTAACCCCCTAACAACAAACAACCCTAAACCCCTAACAACAAACAATCCTAACCCCCTAACAACCAACAACTCTCACCCCCTAACCACAAACAACACTAACACCCTAACCACAAACAACACTAACCCCGTAAGAACAAACAACACTAACCCCCTAACCACAAACAACACTAACACCCTAACCACAAACAATACTAACACCCTAACAACAAAAACTACTAAACCCCAAAAAGAAACAACCCTAAACCCCTAACAACAAACACTAACCCCCTAGCAACAAACCACACTAAACCCCTAACAAGAAACTAACCTAACCCCGTAACAACAAACAACCCTAACCTCCTAACAACAAACAACCTTAAACCCCTAACAACAAACAACCCTAAACCTCTAACAACAAACAACACTAACACCCTAACAACAAAAAACACTATACCCCAACAAGAAACAAGACTAAACCCCTAACAACAAACACTAACCCCCTAACAACAAACAACACTAAACCCCTAACAAGAAACTAACCTAACCCTGTAACAACAAACAACCCTAACCTCCTAACAACAAACAACCCTAACCCCCTAACAAACAACAACACTAACCCCCTAACCACAAACAACACTAATACTCTAACAACAAAAACTACTAAACCCCAACAAGAAACAACCCTAAACCCCTAACAACAAACACTAACCCCCTAACAACAAACAACACTAAACCCCTAACAAGAAACTAACCTAACCCCGTAACAACAAACAACCCTAACCTCCTAACAACAAACAACCTTAAACTCCTAACAACAAACAACCCTAAACCCCTAACAACAAACAACACTAACACCCTAACAACAAAAACCACTAAACCCCAACAAGAAACAACACTAAACCCCTAACAAAAAACACTAACCCCCTAACAACAAACAACACTAAACCCCTAACAAGAAACTAACCTAACCCAGTAACAACAAACATCCCTAACCTCCTAACAACAAACAACCCTAAACCCCTAACAACAAACAATCCTAACCCCCTAACAACCAACAACTCTCACCCCCTAACCACAAACAACACTAACACCCTAACCACAAACAACACTAACCCCGTAAGAACAAACAACACTAACCCCCTAACAACAAGCAACACTAACACCCTAACAACAAAAACTACTAAACCCCAAAAAGAAACAACCCTAAACCCCTAACAACAAACACTAACCCCCAACAACAAACAACACTAAACCCCTAACAAGAAACTAACCTAACCCTGTAACAACAAACAACCCTAACCTTCTAACAACAAACCACCTTAACCCCCTAACAACAAACAACCCTAAACCCCTAACAACAAACAATAATAACCCCCTAACAACCAACAACTCTAACCTCCTAACCACAAACAACACTATCACCCTAACCACAAACAACACTAACACCCTAACAACAAAAACTACTAAACCCCAAAAAGAAACAACCCTAAACCCCTAACAACAAACACTAACCCGCTAGCAACAAACCACACTAAACCCCTAACAAGAAACTAACATAACCCCGTAACAACAAACAACCCTAACCTCCTAACAACAAACAACCTTAAACCCCTAACAACAAACAACCCTAAACCTCTAACAACAAACAACACTAACACCCTAACAACAAAAAACACTAAACCCCAACAAGAAACAACACTAAACCCCTAACAACAAACACTAACCCCCTAACAACAAACAACACTAAACCCGTAACAAGAAACTAACCTAACCCTGTAACAACAAACAACCCTAACATCCTAACAACAAACAACCCTAACCCCCAACAAACAACAACACTAACCCCCTAACCACAAACAACACTAATACCCTAACAACAAAAACTACTAAACCCCAACAAGAAACAACCCTAAACCCCTAACAACAAACACTAAACCCCTAACAACAAACAACACTAAACCCCTAACAAGAAACTAACCTAACCCCGTAACAACAAACAACCCTAACCTCCTAACAACAAACAACCATAAACCCCTAACAAAAACAACCCTAAACCCCTAACAACAAACAACACTAACACCCTAACAACAAAAAACACTAAACCCCAACAAGAAACAACACTAAACCCCTAACAACAAACACTAACCCCCTAACAACAAACAACACTAAACCCCTAACAAGAAACTAACCTAACCCTGTAACAACAAAGAGCCTTAACCTCCTAACAACAAACCACCTTAACCCCCTAACAACAAACAACCCTAAACCCCTAACAACAAACAATCCTAACCCCCTAACAACCAACAACTCTCACCCCCTAACCACAAACAACACTAACACCCTAACCACAAACAACACTAACCCCGTAAGAACAAACAACACTAACCCCCTAACCACAAACAACACTAACACCCTAACCACAAACAATACTAACACCCTAACAACAAAAACTACTAAACCCCAAAAAGAAACAACCCTAAACCCCTAACAACAAACACTAACCCCCTAGCAACAAACCACACTAAACCCCTAACAAGAAACTAACCTAACCCCGTAACAACAAACAACCCTAACCTCCTAACAACAAACAACCTTAAACCCCTAACAACAAACAACCCTAAACCTCTAACAACAAACAACACTAACACCCTAACAACAAAAAACACTAAACCCCAACAAGAAACAAGACTAAACCCCTAACAACAAACACTAACCCCCTAACAACAAACAACACTAAACCCCTAACAAGAAACTAACCTAACCCTGTAACAACAAACAACCCTAACCTCCTAACAACAAACAACCCTAACCCCCTAACAAACAACAACACTAACCCCCTAACCACAAACAACACTAATACTCTAACAACAAAAACTACTAAACCCCAACAAGAAACAACCCTAAACCCCTAACAACAAACACTAACCCCCTAACAACAAACAACACTAAACCCCTAACAAGAAACTAACCTAACCCCGTAACAACAAACAACCCTAACCTCCTAACAACAAACAACCTTAAACTCCTAACAACAAACAACCCTAAACCCCTAACAACAAACAACACTAACACCCTAACAACAAAAACCACTAAACCCCAACAAGAAACAACACTTAACCCCTAACAAAAAACACTAACCCCCTAACAACAAACAACACTAAACCCCTAACAAGAAACTAACCTAACCCAGTAACAACAAACATCCCTAACCTCCTAACAACAAACAACCCTAAACCCCTAACAACAAACAATCCTAACCCTCTAACAACCAACAACTCTCACCCCCTAACCACAAACAACACTAACACCCTAACCACAAACAACACTAACCCCGTAAGAACAAACAACACTAACCCCCTAACAACAAGCAACACTAACACCCTAACAACAAAAACTACTAAACCCCAAAAAGAAACAACCCTAAACCCCTAACAACAAACACTAACCCCCTAACAACAAACAACACTAAACCCCTAACAAGAAACTAACCTAACCGCGTAACAACAAGGAACCCTACCCTCCTAACAACAAACAGCCTTAAACCCCTAACAACAAACAACCCTAAACCCCTAACAACAAACAACACTAACACCTAACAACAAAAACCACTAAAACCCAACAAGAAACAACCCTAAACCCCTAACAACAAACACTAACCCCCTAACAACAAACAACACTAAACCCCTAACAAGAAACTAACCTAACCCTGTAACAACAAACAACCCTAACCTCCTAACAACAAACAACCTTAACCCCCTAACAACAAACAACCCTAAACCCCTAATAACAAACAATCCTAACCCCCTAACAACCAACAACGCACACCCCCTAACCACAAACAACACTAACACCCTAACCACAAACAACACTAACCCCGTAAGAACAAACAACACTAACCCCCTAACAACAAACAACACTAACACCCTAACAACAAAAACTACTAAACCCCAACAAGAAACAACACTAAACCCCTAACAACAAACACTAACCCCCTAACAACAAACAACACTAAACCCCTAACAAGAAACTAACCTAACCCCGTAACAACAAACAACATTAACCTCGTAGCAACAAACAACCTTAAACCCCTAAAAACAAACAACCCTAAACGCCTAACAACAAACAACACTAACACCCTAACAACAAAAACCACTAAACCCCAACAAGAAACAAGACTAAACCCCTAACAACAAACACTAAACCCCTAACAACAAACAACACTAAACCCCTAACAAGAAACTAACCTAACCCTGTAACAACAAACAACCCTAACCTCCTAACAACAAACAACCCTAACCCCCTAACAAACAACAACACTAACCCCCTAACCACAAACAACACTAATAACCTAACAACAAAAACTACTAAACCCCAACAAGAAACAACCCTAAACCCCTAACAACAAACACTAACACCCTAACAACAAACAACACTAAACCCCTAACAAGAAACTAACCTAACCCCGTAACAACAAACAACCCTAACCTCCTAACAACAAACAACCTTAAACCCCTAACAACAAACAACCCTAAACCCCTAACAACAAACAACACTAACACCCTAACAACAAAAACCACTAAACCCCAACAAGAAACAACACAAAACCCCTAACAACAAACACTAACCCCCTAACAACAAACAACACTAAACCCCTATCAAGAAACTAACCTAACCCTGTAACAACAAACAACCCTAACCTCCTAACAACAAACCACCTTAACCCCCTAACAACAAACAACCCTAAACCCCTAACAACAAACAATCCTAACACCCTAACAAACAACAACTCTCACCCCCTAACCACAAACAACACTAACACCCTAACCACAAACAACACTAACACCCTAACAACAAAAACTACTAAACCCCAAAAAGAAACAACCCTAAACCCCTAACAACAAACACTAACCCCCTAGCAACAAACCACACTAAACCCCTAACAAGAAACTAACCTAACCCCGTAACAACAAACAACCCTAACCTCCTAACAACAAACAACCTTAAACCCCTAACAACAAACAACCCTAAACATCTAACAACAAACAACACTAACACCCTAACAACAAAAGACACTAAACCCCAACAAGAAACAAGACTATACCCCTAACAACAAACACTAACCCCCTAACAACAAACAACACTAAACCCCTAACAAGAAACGAACCTAACCCTGTAACAACAAACAACCCTAACATCCTAACAACAAACAACCCTAACCCCCTAACAAACAACAACACTAACCCCCTAACCACAAACAACACTAATACCCTAACAACAAAAACTACTAAACCCGAACAAGAAACAACCCTAAACCCCTAACAACAAACACTAACCCCCTAACAACAAACAACACTAAACCCCTAACAAGAAACTAACCTAACCCCGTAACAACAAACAACCCTAACCTCCTAACAACAAACAACCATAAACCCCTAACAACAAACAACCCTAAACCCCTAACAACAAACAACACTAACACCCTAACAACAAAAACCACTAAACCCCAACAAGAAACAACACTAAACCCCTAACAACAAACACTAACCCCCTAACAACAAACAACACTAAACCCCTAACAAGAAACTAACCTAACCCTGTAACAAGAAAGAGTCTTAACCTCCTAACAACAACCCACCTTAACCCCCTCACAAAAAACAACCCTAAACCCCTAACAACAAACAATCCTAACCCCCTAACAACCAACAACTCTCACCCCCTAACCACAAACAACACTAACACCCTAACCACAAACAACACTAACCCCGTAAGAACAAACAACACTAACCCCCTACCAACAAACAACACTAACACCCTAACCACAAACAACACTAACACCCTAACAACAAAAACTACTAAACCCCAAAATGAAACAACCCTAAACCCCTAACAACAAACACTAACCCCCTAGCAACAAACCACACTAAACCCCTAACAAGAAACTAACCTAACCCCGTAACAACAAACAACCCTAACCTCCTAACAACAAACAACCTTAAACCCCTAACAACAAACAACCCTAAACCTCTAACAACAAACAACACTAACACCCTAACAACAAAAAACACTAAACCCCAACAAGAAACAAGACTAAACCCCTAACAACAAACACTAACCCCGTAACAACAAACAACACTAAACCCCTAACAAGAAACTAACCTAACCCTGTAAAAACAAACAACCCTAACCTCCTAACAACAAACAACCCTAACCCCCTAACAAACAACAACACTAACCCCCTAACCACAAACAACACTAATACCCTAACAACAAAAACTACTAAACCCCAACAAGAAACAACCCTAAACCCCTAACAACAAACACTAACCCCCTAACAACAAACAACACTAAACCCCTAACAAGAAACTAACCTAACACCGTAACAACAAA